>NC_088804.1:14542986-14655486 GCF_011386835.1 Chrysemys picta bellii | reverse complement strand
TGAAAGGTATTATCCTATTTGGCCTCACTTGAAAGTGGGAACACTACCATCCGTGCCCTCCTGCAGGAACAACTTTAGCCATCGCTGTGGAAGAGGGGAAGTGGATGAGGTAAGATTCTGGCATGACAGCCCTAGAGGCTGAAAGCCTTTATTTTCCCCAGGCAATAGGTATAGCGGAGGCAGTGACAAACTTTTCAGATCGCTCTAAGAATACAGATAATTATTTTTCAGTGTTCATTCAATCCTTAGCATTTCTGCTGATTGTCAGAAGGGGCACAAAACTGCACTAATTGTGATGGGGGGCTCTGACTTGTGTGTACTAGAAACCCCAACTCATTCCGCATGGCCAGATGAGCATGTGCGGTGTCACTTAAAAAAAAAATTTTTTTTTTTTGCTTTGAATTTTCATCATGAAAGATTTACACAATGGGAAAGATTCCATAAATTAATTAATTTAATGTATGATGTTCAAATGGCGACGCTGTGTTTATAGCCAGACTTCTATTGGTTGTAAATGGAAATAATCCTAACTGACATGCATTTCTTTTTAAAACCACAAAGATTTAAAAGTTCCAAATCCACCATGAACTGAATAAAGATGGCAAGAGTGTATTTAAAAATAGCATTTGATCAATTTTTTATTATTTTCTTTACACTAGATTAGCTATAATTACATATTAATAACCTAAAGCATTAGATATTATCTTCCAAGTGCAAACTAAGAAAATCTAATATTTCAATTGTTTAAATTAGAGCTGACTGAATGATTCACAATGAATAATTTATTCGATTAATTTAACCACTAATGATTGCACAGTATCCACAAGCAGATTTCAGTTTCTATGAATTTGTTACTTGATAAATGTTTCCCAGATTTTTACTCAATGGATTGATCATAAATATTTGAAACTTGAGCTGTGTTGCTGTGTTGCTTTTTTGTGATTGGTCAGAAAAGTCCCAAGATATTGTTTCTGTTCCATTACTAACACAGCCCATACCACTTCAGACAGGAAGACTTGCATGTAGAAATTAAAAATAATTGTTATGAATATAGTTATTATATTAATATTGTGTATTACCATGCATTTGCATTTGGAATTCACTTCTAACAGTAAAAATCAATCATTTGAATGTTTGCAGGAAGTAAACATACAAGGTGTGAAAACATGACCAAAGTGAATTCGTATAAAATTCAAATCAATATTCATGACACTTTTTTGCATTATTCACCCACCTCTAGCTTATATGTCTTTCACAGCATGTTGGTATTAATGGGTTTCATTAAAAAAAAAAAGTTGCATGAAACATATGTTAGAGGATTATCTTGCTGTCCTGAGATTGTGTTATATGCATGGAACAGAATACATTATTCAGGTTGTTTTTTAATTCACTTTAATAGGAATTGGACTGCACCTGAAATAGATTTACTGTACAAGCAGTACTGATAATTAAAGCTGAACAAATAATTTTTGGCAAATAACTTGCTCAAAGACGTTTGCTTCCTTTTTGGCTCATTGACTGTCCACAAGCAAATCAGTTTCCTCAAATGCATTTTTATTTGAAATTATTCACAAACAATTCCCCCTTTAATAGATTGTTTTAAACAAGTTCACTGCAAGTATTCAAAATAGGAGCTGTGTTGGTTAGTTGTGAATCACAATTTGTGACTGGTCACAAATCATATGGTAGCGTTACTGTTCTGGTTGGATGCGATGTTCTCTCACTTTTGCGGGGAATATTTAAGCACAAAAATTTAAAGGGGCAAATTTTCTAACATGCTAAATGACTTAGCAGCCCAAGTCCCACTTTCAAAAGTGACTTCGGTGCTTAGAAAGCTAAGCCTCATTGAAAGTCAATTCCTGGCACACTCACTGCAAACAATTGAGTGTTCCTTTTTTGAAAGGGTGCGAGCATGGATGATGCAAATTCATTTTCAAATCTGAGTGAACACTCAGAGAATTGATGGGATTTGACCAGCTCTAATGATCACTGTGCTTCTGGCAGAAGTTCTCTTCAATGGACAAACGAGAGGCAGAGTACAACACTTTTTTAGCCTTGTCACTCTAGCAAGAGAATTATGGTACATTAATCCTTTTGAAATGCTTTTGCTAATTCTTGTGTTGTTTCCCAGCAATCTCAAGACTCTTCTTCAGTGAAGCCTACACATTCATCCACACACTTTATTAGGCATTGTAAAGTGGCTACACCTGCAGTTTTAAATGACTAACACAAATGTTATAATGGCTGTGATCAGTCAAAGAAAAAGTTCAAAGTTCAAAGGTCAGCCTATTGTAAATGGAAACTAAGAGATATAGGATGATAGCTTGTTAATGTTATTTACCTCATTCAGCTAAAAAACTTTCTCTGTGACTCCGTAGTGTCAGGAGGACTAACACTGGCAATTCTGGGCATTGTTATTTGAATAGGGGTTAAATTATTCTGTTTTGTCATTAAGTGTTCCTTGATTGGCAATCCACAACACAATAGGTGATCATTAAGGGAAGAGTCATAAAACTGTTACGCTATTTAAAAGTGAATGGTGAATGAAGCCAGATATCTCCAAGACACTTTCTACAGCTGCTGGAGGAGCAATTTAGAGCAGGAAAGGTTAGAAACTACATAGTCACATTCTGGAATGATCATCTATTCAACAAATATTCCTAGTTTTGTTTTGAAAAATCTTTACCCTGAACTTACTGCAAGGGAATCTGTTAATACTTTCCTAAAACATGTATCAGTGATTTTATGGCACGTCTCAATTTTATTTGTAGTTTTTCTGAAAGCCCCAGCTGTTGGAATTGAAAGACTACATGAGAACCTCAGCTTTTAGTTTTAAAAAAGTTTCTATCCCTCATGGATGCAAAGAAAAGCTTGAACATGTGAACCAAGTAAAGACTCAGAAGCCAGACAGCAAATGAAAAGTACCTAAAGTTTACTATTAAAAAACCTATGATTTTTATGCCAATCTCATGATTTTGGGGGGCCTGACACATGATTTTTGAATGTTTGAGGTTGGGGATACTGCGTGACATTAATGTTCTAGGCTTCCCATACTTTCCCAACACAAGGTCTTTTGTGCTATTAAAGTGGTCTGACAACAGGCCTTACAAGCCTATTATTTATTATTCATATGACAGTGGTGCCTACAGTAGGCCATAACCAAGACTGTATAATATCTATCACATTGCCCCAAAACATATAGTAAAAGACAACTCTCATTCAAGTCAGTGGAAATCTTTCCACTGACTTTGATAAAAGCGGAGTCCAATCCTTGCTCTGTAGCAGCTGGCTTCATTATTGTTATTTTTTTTTTAATTCCAATTCTAAGCGATCTCTGTCTATCTTGTAGTCCCTGGCAACTGCAGGAGGCGGCTTCCTAACCAGTTGTCTAGTCAGCCCCAATCTGACACTAGAGGATAGTGACTTTTCAAGAGTGAAAAGAGCATAACTTGTAACTGAAACTGCTGATACAACTAGTTGCTTAGGAATATGTTCATTGTTCTTTAGGACTGAGATTGTAATCACCACTCTTGTTTTCTGTGACAGACTTGCTCCTTAGCCTTCATATACGGAGGATCAGCCACATATTTTGTCAAATAGAACTAGTAATGAAGGCTGCAAGTTTCTCATGGAGGTTACGGATTCAGTGACTTTCTGTGACTTCTGCAGCAGCCGGTGTGCCTGGCTCAGGGCAGCTCTGAACGCTGCCTCTCCCCAGAGCGTTGGCTTCATGGCTCCCATTGACTGGGAACCGTAGCCAATGGGAGCTGTGGGGGCAGTGGCTGGCTGGCCATGCCTCTGCCTAGCAGCTGAGCGAAGGGGATGTCGATGCTTCTGGGGAGCCCCCCAAGTAAGCACTGCCCAGAGCCCACCTCACCCCATCCCTTGCCCCAGCCCCCTGTCCCCTCCCACACCCAAACTCTGCTGCTGCTGGGGGGAGGCGTGGAGTCAGGTAGGGAGCCTGCCAGCCCCCCAAACACCCTCCCCCAGCTCCAGCGTGGGTTCCAGGCTGCGCATCCCGCCCATCCCCCCAAGCAGCCGGGCCGCCCTCCCCCAGCACACGTGGGGCCCCCAGGGAGCCCTCCCTCCCCCCCAAGTTTTATTCATTGGTATTTTTAGTAAAAGTTATGAACAGGTCAAGGGCTGTGAATTTTTGTTTACTGCCCGTGACCTGTCCATGACTTTTACTAAAAATACCTGTGACTAAAACGTAGCCTTACTAGTAAAATTAAAGATATAATTATTGCAAGGTGTGGTAAAGTGGGCCATAAAAAACTGATTAGCGGTCACCTCGCAAGGTTGTGAATTACAGCTTGCTCTCGATTTTGTCCATATCTGAAATTTGTCCCAAAATACATATTTAGGCACCAATCCTGTAGGCACTTACACATTTGCTTAACTCTACACATGTGAGTAGTCCCATTGACTTCAATGGGATTGGGGCTTTAGGAAAGTAGCTACTTTGCCAGATTAGTGTTTATACTTGAAACCTGGTTTAAAAAAATAAAATAACAACAGTTCCAAACTACTACAATGGTGTTCTAGAAAACCAATGGAAAAGGGTGGATTTTTTTATGTTGAAATAGAGTATCTATTTTGAAATATATGAATTTATCTTTAAACTTTCACCACGCAAATATTAGTCAGCTGCTCTCTTAGAAAAAACAGTTTTACTATTTTTTTCTTTTACTCTGACAAATATTGGTCTTGATGAGCGTTAAGGGACTAGCAACACTGAACATCAAAGTCCTCATTATTAACCAGCCAGCTGCACTTCTCACCACACTTTCCCATCACATAAAGCCAATCTTATCTATAGGGACCCATATCCCCAGAGACATGGAACAAGTTCTTCTCTATGCTAACTGTGCACAACAGTGTCAAATTATGTATAATGATTTTGTAATGTGAATTAATGCTACCAGGGACTGAATTGAAACTGCTGATTTCATTACCCTTAGTACTCAGACTGGATTGGAATATGAATTCAGAGGCACAGATAAAAGACTACGTACATATGGACTTTATGAGCCAGATCCTCAGCTGGTGTTAATTGACATGGTGTCACTGAAGTTCTGGCCCTAAGAACTTATGATTTACATAGACTGCTAAAGGAATGCTTTACACCTTTTACGGCTTAAACTTGCTTTAGAGCCTGATTCCGATTTCATTATACCAATGTAAATTGGGAATGATTCCACTGAAGTCAGACCTTCATAAAATCTGTGTGAGATCAGAATCAAGCTAATAGAGTAGAACCTCAAAGTCATGAACACCAGAGTTACGAACTGACTGGTCAACCACATACCTCATTTGGAACCAGAAGTATGCAGTCAGGCAGCAAAGACAAGGGGGGGGAGAGCAAATACAGTACAGCACTGTATTAAACAAATTACTAAAAAAATAAAGAGAAAGTTTAAAAAAAAATATTTGACAAGGTAAGGTAACTGTTTCTGTGCTTATTTGAGCATAAGCTTTTGTGGACTACAGTCGTAGCCCACGAAAGCTTATGCTCAAATAAATTTGTTAGTCTCTAAGGTGCCACAAGTACTCCTGTTCTTTTTGCGGATACAGACTAACACGGCTGCTACTCTGAAACCTGTTTCTGTGCTTGTTTCTGGTTAAAAGCAGCATTTTTCTGCATAAGTAACGTTTCAAAGCCATATTAAGTCAATGTTCAGCTGTAAACTTTTGAAAGAAGTTCATAATGTTTTGTTCAGAGTTACGAACAACTTCCATTCTTGAGGTGTTCGTAACTCTGAGGTTCTACTGTATTGCAAAGTTCTCAGGGGACTGAGGCCTGATTTACACACAGTTTTTCTACTGGTATTGTGTCAGTTAAGGTTTTTTTTTTTTTTTTTTTTTTTTTTAAACCTGAATAGTTATACAAGTTCATCTCCTAGTGTGGACACAGTTATACCAGTATAAAGGTGCTTGACACTGGTATAGCCTATTCCCCTTGCCATATAGAATAAAATACCTTTATACCAGTATAACTGTATCCACAGCAGAATGTTGTACACCACTTTAAATGATACCAGTATAGCTGAAGTGGTACAAATTATCTAAGAGACATGGAAAATGGACCAACTGCTATAGTGGAATGGATAACACAGTGAGATTAGTTTCCTTCTCCTTTCCAATGCAAGTAACAACAACAACAAATTGGAAGAAAAAAACCCTCTTAAAGCCAGATTATCTACTGCTGTAAATCAGCACAGTTTCATTGGGTTCCACAGCATTTATCCCATTTGCTCCAGCAGACAATGTAGCTCATGGTTTTGGTTTTGGTTTTTGTGGCAAGGGCAAGGATATGGGTACAGTAAATTTCTAGCTAATTTTTAAAACTTATTTACCTGATAACTTTTGATGTAGAAACAATGTCCCTAATATACTCCTCTAGCACTTCAGAGTGAAGTAACTAATCCACCTTCAAAATTAATAAGATTGGGAATTACACTACTTTGCTTCAGTAAATTGCATGCAGCATCAGATGCCCTTGTTCCAGCACTGTACCGCTGTCTCAGTGTTTGGATCTGAGTAAGAGCCAATTATAAGTAAATTAGATTCAAGATGTGCAAATGGAAAGGAGACTCTTTACAAAGCAATAAAAAAAGCATCTAAAATATAAATGGCCATTAAGCTTGTTTCCTCTTCGCTCTTATACATACTGGCCAAATGATTTACTTTCATGATCTAATATATTTAAACTACCTCGGTTGTAGGGGTCATAATCACTATGAGATAGGAGGAAAGACAATGCTAATTAAAAGTAAACTGTGACACCTTTCCCCTCCACCCCCCGCATACCACTAATCTTAATTGAATCAATCTCTTGGCATATGTTGACAGTGAACGATTACTCAAACCTGGAAGGCCAGGCTGGGCAGAGCCTCCAGAATAAATAAATTAAAAAAAAAATCATCTTTAATCATTAATTTGTTCATTCATTTCCATTTGCTTCCATTCCTCAGTGTCTCAGAAGACATACCCAATGCAACCTTCCTCCTCTTCAGCAATAATTTGTAAGTGTTCTTCCCTATATACTCAAATGATTTTGAAGAAACTAAGTTGCTTGAAAGGAATCCAAGCAAAGATTTTATTTGCAAGTGAAATCTAGTTTGGGTTTAATAAAAGTCGAACATTTTGCTGAAATATTATTGGGATGACAAGTTTGTGAAAATACTAAAGATAATAATACTTTTATGCACTCAGAGGGAAACGAGTTTAGGTTTTGGAACTAAGCTATAGCACAGTAAAGGAATTAGGAAAAGCCTACCAAGATGAGTCTTTAAGTATTTCATAACCCATTCATAGATTAAGATTAACCCCAATCAGGTGCAAAATGGTGGAAGGGAACAGAGGACAGAAGGACCTAGAAGCTTTCTTTCCTTGTGACACTGTGCAGCAGCTAGTCATAATGCCAGTCCTTGAAGTCTCTTGGAACAAGGACTGCACAAAACAACCACCAGTAAAAGGAGCAGGGAGGGGGGCAGGGAAAGACTTGGCCACGTTCTCCTCTTTGTACCAGCCATTTGAGATGGGTTAGCAAATGTATAGTGTAAATTGTAGCAGAATGCTCTGGCCTACATGTCCCAGCATTCCCGGGGACACTGTGCTTGGGTTAGACAAATCACTGACAGGAGCACTATTGGCACAGTAACTCCAGCCCCTAGTATGGATCATGAATGAAGATTCATAGATTTAATTATATGGGCTTGACCCAAAGCCCTTTGAAAGTCAGTAGACAGACTCCCATTGACTTCAGCGGGCTTTGGATCAAGTGTGAATAGGTCACGTATGATACTTCTCCTAGCTCTTCCTGAGGTTGATGAGTCGGGAGATGGTTTGCAGTTCTGAAGTTAAGTTCACTTTAATACTTTGTTCATACAAAAACAAAATATACCATTCTCCCAACACCGTGGGTTATAAGAAGGGCCACCATTTTTAAAGCCAACTCCTAAATGTTGCATGTGTCACCACAGTTGTGAACACTTTTTTTTTTTAAAACAGTAACATTGCTAGTTTTTTAGCACCCAAGAGTACGTTAGGCACTTACAAGAATAGCTAATAAGACAGCTTTCAATTCTACCTTTTGTACCTGCTTTTGTGTTTGCTGAACTGCAACTGTAAAATTAGGCCCAATCCTGAAGTGAGAGCCAAATGGGGTAGAGGGGTCTCCTTGTGGGACCGGGGCCCTTGAAGCTGGATTTAGCTGTCTAAAAATTTGGCCTCATTAAATTTATTTTAAGTAACAAATAGTTTTAATTAAATAGTACTGATTGGACCATGAAGAATTAGGAAAAAGATTTTGAGGACTATCATGCTCTTCATATTTGATGTAATCCATTATAGGACTATATACTTTAAAATATTGCTACATTACACATTGAAAGACACTCACTGTATGCACTTAAATGCCAATTGATGTTTAAAAGCATATTTGCTGGTGATTGCAGTTCAGTGCAATACAAATCTTTAACAAAGTAGTTGAACCTTACTAAATATATAATCATTTGTATTCAAGAAACATCTAACCTAAACTCCTTAGATATAAGAATGTTTATACAAAATTAACTTATTTTCCCAACACATTTATTCTCTGTATAAAGTAGCTCCATTTTATTATTCCATTTGATTTGGTTCTGTGTAGACTGAGTTAAGAGAGTTACTCTGTCTTAAGTATGTCCTTGGGGATCCATTGCACTGTATAACTAGACCTTCTTCTAAAAGAAAGGAAGTCACATTTCACTTTTTAGTTTGGGGTTTTTAAAAAAATCCCATCTAATTCACAGAAAGGAAAAAAAAACCTCTTTCCACTTTAACAGCTCTAACATGAGTGATTTAAGAAATATCTGAGATTAATAGGAAAAACATCTTTCCATTGACAAGAACAGGAGAAAATAATTTCATCCCATTTCTAAATTAAGACAGCAGATTTGGTAAGATCTCTTCCTAGAGACTATACTATTTTAAAGTGCCATTTCATTTTATTTTGATGTACATCTTTAGAGCAGATTAACATTGATTTATAAAATGTTTGTGGAAGTTTCATTATTCTGAGGTAATAAATCCACATGCACATAGTTTTGTATTATATAGATCATTTAAGTGAGCGTAATTTTAACATTTTGATGACAGGTTTAGGATCCTACCAAGCAGTGATAAAGCTAGCATTTATACTACGTGATAATTCTACCTTTCATTATAATGCAGAGTTTCTCCATTCTAAATCAGGCCAAGATGCAAGTTAATACCCATGGGTAATATTCATTCATTATGCATGTACATTATTCCTAAAATTATTGATAATACTTTTCATAATAGTTATTTTACATACATTAACTCTTGCAGCTATATTAGTATTAAAGATACCTTTATTAATCTTGAATATTTTGTTGAATAATAAATATGGTCTCAGAGGCTCTTATGGTTTCCCTAAGTTAAAAGCTACTGTCAGCTATAATGCTGTAAATCAGTTGTTTAATTATAAAACAGGGTGTTGGAGTGAGGCATTTTTATCTGGGGTTGCTTATTTAAATATCTGTGCTTTTATTAGGTTTGTATCATACTGCATAGGGACATGACTTTTTTTTTTTTTTTTAAAAGGAAAGAACTCAACACAGGCATTCTGAAGGGGTAAACAACTTGCATTATTTAGCAAGCAAATAGGCACTTTTCCCTGTAGTTATACACATTGTAAAGCTTGTTTGAAGCTATCATAGAACCTTTTCAAATCCCATTAAAGAAATATATGAATACTTCTAACATTAGAGAGCTCAGCTATAGTTGAGCTGTGTTTAGTGTAGCTCAAGATGTTGGGGGGGAAGGGGCAGTCACTCTACGGTCCCCCCCGGTACCAGGACTGTCTGATGGCCAGACCAATCCCCAGTGCAAATTAGGGCAGCCGTATGACTGCTAATTTATGCCACTGCCCTTGGCCTCCAAGGGGCCATTCCGACAGACTGGGATCAGTGGAGCATAGGGATGCCCAGGCCACACTTTCCCTTGGTGAGCCCTTTTGCATCGGGGGCCAGAAGAGGGGTGGTGTAGGAGTCCTTAAGGAGATTCCCCTACAAAAGGCGTCACCTCCAGAGGCTGGTGAAGCCGACTTTACAGCTGTTTTGTGCCACCCTACCTGGCAGAGATATGTATTGCAACATGGGTGTTATATTTTTCGACCAGCTCTGACATTTTGTTGAAGCCAAACATTTGTGGAACTGGACTAGTTTCAATGGGAATTGTCAACCGAAAGTTTTCTGAGGTCTAGTTTGGAACTGAGAGGGCAAGATGCCAGCTTACTGGTTAGGCCACTCACTTGGGAGACCCGGTTCAAGACTCTACTTTGCCTGGTTCAGAACTGGGACTTGAACTTGGGTTTCCTCACTTCCCAGGTGAGTGCCCTAAACTTTCGGTTATTCTGGTGTGGGTCTTTCTCCATACGTCTCATTTTTGTTCTGCCTCAGAACGAAAATAACTTCAGAAGCCTTTCACAAAACTAAATTCTTGTTTTCTGGACCACGTCAAGCATTAATTTAGGCATGGTGAGAATCCTGAGCTAAGGGAGACAATGTTATGAGAAGACAGAGAAGAGAGGTGGTGCTTATCCTCAAGGTTACCTCTATTGTCTTCTATGTTTACTTATTTCTCTTTAGATTTAGAAAATTTAGGAAATCACAATACTTCAGTTCTCCCAAGGTGGCTCTAACATTCCACCATATCTTTCTGACTTGCTCCTTGGCCTTGGTTGGAACCTAAAATGTTTCTAGCCTGCAGGTTTTTTATCCTTTAAACTCTTTTGCCTTTCAGGACCTTCGTAAACCCTACTCTTCTTTCCAGACTATTGCCACATTCTTTCTTTGTCTGCTCCAGACACCTCTCACACTTTCACTTCTAGGCCTCCAGAACTGACTTCTGGGGTCTGCAAAGCCCACAGCTGATCCAACCTCCCCCCCTCGACCCCCACAATTTGGGGTACTTTAAAAATAAAGGGAGACTCTCAGCTGTCACTAAAAGAACATAAACCAAGTTTTTCTTCCTTTTCTTTATAAACCTGTAGCCCTGGAAATGCAATGAGATGTAACCTAATGCAAACTAATCACTAGGGATGAAAGCTAGTCACAGAGTTTTTCCTTAAAGTCAGAGTAGTCACAGCCACCCAGCGCCACTCTGGAAGAATCATAGCCATTAAGTTCCTTGATTTCTGGAACAATCCCAGGTCAGTTCTTAGCAGTGGGAGACAATGCCGCCATTGGTGGTACCTGGGCGGTATAGTGGTTGCAAGCTCCCTGTCTGTGCCTGAATCAGCTCTTCTGTAGAGCTGCCACCACGATCTTCAGCCACAAGGAGAGGCAGTTTAGTAGCATGAGAGGCAATCTTGCCTAGTGGATTGAGCATGGGACTAATCCCAGCTCTCAGAGATAAATGCTTCATCTCTGTGTAGCCTTATAGGGAATAAAGCCTCCTTTTGCAGGCTCTCTCCTCTAGAAGATCTGCACAGAGGCAGGCACAATTTAGCCTCAAATCTCTCTCTCAAACTTGTTCTTCACTAACAATGGGTAGTTATGTGTGCATGTTTGGAATACAATATGTGGTGGATTCCCCCTTCTATTTTCATGCATTTACTACAGAAAAGTTATTTTATTTTTTCACACATTGTCGCATCCCGCACCCCCGCAACCCGAACCCGGGGAGCTCAGTATTATGTTTTGGCCAATTCTCTACCGACAGAGAGGTTTTGCTCATATTAATAACCAAATGCAAGTCCGTCTTAAAACGGTCTGTGATTGCAGCTTCATTAAAAGCCTTTTTAAAAGAAAACACAAAACCCCCACAAAACTGATACAGGGTACAAAAGACTAATTGTAGTGGCAGCATAATTTACCAACGTACACGAAAGCCTCTCGCTGGTATTTCCGAAACGAGGGCCAAGATTCTGCACTGTTCTCTGGGAGGCCTGGCACAGAAAAGTGCGTCTTGGAAAAAGTGGGGATGAAGATGCCTTTAAGCACTTTTAGGTCTTCCCTATTCTGGGCTACTCTAGGGATTAGTACAGTTCCTGTCACAGAGTAGCTCCTGATGAGCTCATTTAAGTTATGGTGACTCCTGCAACGTACCCAGCACTGTCTATGTATGCTAGTGAAACTCCCTTCCTGCCCCCAACACACACCATTCTGTCCTCGGCACCACCCCACATTGTTACAGTGGCATACAGGGGGACATACAGCAGTGGCTCTCAACCTTTCCTGACTACTGTACCTCCTTCTGGAGTCTGATTTGTCTTGCATACCCCAAGTTTCACCTCTTTTCACCTCCCTTAAAAATGACTTGCTTACAAAATCAGACCTAAAAACACAAAAGTGTCACTGCACACTATTAGCGAAAAATTGTTTACTCTCTCTTTTTTACCATATAATTATAAAATAGATCAATTGGAATATAAATATTGTACTTACATTTCAGTGCATAGAACAATGTAAACACGTAATTGTCTATATGAAATTTTAGTTTGTACTGACTTTGCCAGTGCTTTTTATGTAGCTTATTGTAAAACTAGGCAAATATCTAGATGAGTTGGTGTACCCGATTGAGAACCACTGACATGCAGACAGAGTTCCTCCATAGCTGCATCTAACTTTATGTAGATACAAAAAATCATTATGAAAACAAATAAAAAATATCCAAATGCTTTTTGTTACATCAAATAAAAAAAAAGGTGGGAAAAAGCTAATATATACCTCTACCCTGATATAACGCGACCTGATATAACACGAATTTGGATAGAATGCGGTAAAGCAGTGCTCTGGGGGGGCGGGGCTGCACGCTCCGGCGGATCAAAGCAGGTTCGATATATCACGGTTTCACCTATAACACGGTAAGATTTTTTTGGCTCCCGAGGACAGCGTTATATTGGGGTAGAGGTGTACTTTCTACCTTTTGTTCTGTTCCAACTTTAAGTAGTACTCCCTATTGGGAATAACTTCAGGAGATTTGGATTTTCCTAGTTTACTAACTGTAATAAACAAATCTGAATAAATCCAAACTTCAACGAGAAGGACTGAATCAGCCGCATTTAATTTGTATAATGAAAATATCCTGACATTAAAAGGCTTAGCATATTGGGCTCTGTGCTTAACAATGAAGTGTAAAACTCGGTGGATTACTGTAGTAGTAACTGTTCCGTAGCTTTTTTTAAGTTGATATCTGAAGTCACACACCCAGACTTTTTCTTCACATGACTAATTCACTCTCCTGTGACCTCTCTTTAGTTTGATATTGAATCAGGAACAGAAACTGTAGCTTCAGCTGACCCCAAACATTTAGTTACATTAATCACAGGGGTGTTTTTGGACTCTGAGCATACTGAATGAAAGACACTTTCTTCCTGAGACATTGATCAAACAGTCTACAGGTATCAGTACATCGAAGCACATTAATCATCTTGTGCATTATCAGTTCCACCAGTAGAATATGTAAATGTGATTCCTGTCAATGATAAGAGAAAGTGGAATTTATTCCTAAAACTGGTCCATCTGGAGCTGTTGATATAATCTTACCTCAGACAATAGGTTGTAAAGATAAATTTTAGCATTACTGATGCTGTGCTGCCAATGGACATGAAGTACAAGTAAATTAAAGGTAAGGAAAAAAAAAGAGCAGTTATACTTCAGTCACTTGTGGGATTTGCTGTTCCCCTACATAGTGGAGAGGATGTTTTCTGCTTAATAAAACAGTGCAGTTGTATGAAAGCTCTTATAATTGTAACCATAGAAGTTCCGCTTAAGAGCATGCCGTTCTTCCTGCATCAGTGCTCTTGCCCTAGAATACACCTGTGATATACTTGCCTTGTGGCTAAGGATGTGATGTTCATACTTACTGTAAAACTCTGAGGCAATGACTCACCTTCACAGATGGCTCATCTTCACTCATACTAATAAGGCCGTCTGAGTGAGTTGCAACATGTATCTTGCTGAGAGCACTTTACATATCCCTCTTTGCACAACATTGGCTGGAACATTTTTTTTTTTTGGCAATAAACAAAAATTCACTCACTTCCATGTCTTGGGCCAGATTTGGGAACAATGCTAAATGCCCCCCCCCAGAATGTATGTGCCTGTGTTCAGTCCTCCTGGAGATTATTTCTGACAGGAGCAAGAATAATCTAGATGTGTATGTGCCATAGCTCTCTGCTGGGTGTAGACGCCTGGGTGGCAGGGGAAAGGGAGGGATATATAGACAGAAAGATCTTACTCCTGACTATGATGTCCCATGCCTTCATTGTCCTTACCTGTTATCCTGTCATGGAGGGTCTGCAGAGTTGGAGTAGGGGTGGTCTTCTGTCCCAGGTTCCCTCTGCTGGGCATGGACATTTGGGTGGGTGCCTTTAACTCTTGCCAGAATGTGGGCCCTGGAATTTGAAAGAAATTAAGTATCCATTCATAAAAATCCAGAGCACAAAGTGTGGAAGTTAAGTTCATTTTGGGTCTGATCCTACCTCCATGGAAGCTAGAGACACACGCACCCAAAGTTTTCCACTGATGTCACTGGTGAAGGATCAGGCCCTGTGTTCACTACAATCGGCTTCATCCTGTCAATCTTACTCACCTAAGTTTACAACCACCTACTCACCATGAGTAAGGGAGCAGGATCGGGCTCTACGTCAACTACAACAGAAGAACAGTGCTTTTGTAGTCTTTCAACCATGGTTTCATTATGTTGCTATTGAGAAGCTGTAAGAATGATTAAGGAGTAACTTTAATTATAACCCCTCTTTCTTCGAGTGCTTATCACTTTCCAAATATTTTCCTTTGGGCTGTCACATCCTTGCTTTGTTTTCAGGCCAAAAGATATTTTTTGGACAATCTGGTAAAATTCCAGCCCATATCATCCCCTCCCCGCCATAGATTCAGGGAAGGGATCCTCTGCAAAAAACATGTGCCCCCTTTCAGTGTAGAAAGGAGACTTAAGCCACATTCCATGGCACTGAGCTGGTCTTGCCAATGCCAAGAGGACAAAACACTCTGTGCAGGAGGTAGAGGATAGGCAGGATGGGGAGGCACATTTCCTGCTCCTCTCGCCCTCTCTCCCTCCGAAATTTCCTGGATAAGATAGTACAGTTCAAGGCTTTTCCACAGAGGCACTATGGGACGGTATCAGACTGACTTGGCCAGTGAGGGAGTCCAATGGAGACGCACTGTTAGGGAGCTGTCAACTATGCTGCCATTGTCCCTTAAAACCCATCAGGAGTTGGTGTTCATTTAAGGAACATGGAACCCATGATCACAGTTAACTTATTCGGAGAATGCCATTATAGAATCATAGACTATCAGGGTTGGAAGGGACCTCAGGAGGTCATCTAGTCATCTAAGCTCAAAGCAGGACCAATCCCCAACTAAATCATCCCAGCCTGTCAAGCCTGACCTTAAAAATCTCTAAGGAAGGAGATTCCACCACCGCCCTAGGTAACCCATTCCAGTGCTTAGTTTGAGGGATCAGAGTAGGGTTGCCAATTTTGGTTGGACATATTCCTGGAGGTGTCATCATATGACAATTTTTAATGATAAATTAATGTTTAATTCCTGGAGACTCCAGGACAATCCTGGCGGCTTGGCAACCCTAGATCAGCATCAGAGAAAACTCATTCCATTGGTCCCTCCTGACTATTGCCTCCTGATCCATGGAGCAGGATAACTGAGCTGCAGCCACAGAGAGGCTCAGAGGGATTGGGAATAATAATGGCACCTCCCTACTTCTGCATTCTCTCTCCTCAGTGATGAAGAGGGGATGTTCAGGTCCTTTGCTAACACAACACTATTAGTTCAGATTTACACTTGCAAGAGTTAGGAAACTCAAAGTTATGTTTCCACCAGCAATTGCCACTGGTCCATATAGATGAGTCTAAAATGGAGCTGCAGGTGTGATTTCCAGCTTGGCTAGAGGTACACTTGCTAGTATTGATTGAACCAGTGTGCTAAAAATAGCAGTTTAGCCACTTCAGCGCAGGTGGGGGGGTGGAGTAGCTACCCAAGGACAATCCCATCTGAAACCCTAGGGACATACTTAGGCTTCTTACTGCTTGTATCACTGCAGGCCTGCTGCTATTTTTAATGCGCTAACTCGATCAACGCATGTACGTCTACCCGAGTTGGAAATTACACCTACACCATAGGCATACCCCAAGATAAATTAATAGCATATACATGAGGCTACATATGATATGTAAGGGAGGGGGGAGAGGAGGGAAAAAGGACAGTTTACAATTGCTGCACAAGAAAAATAATCGGTTAGAATGTCCTATGCTTTGCGAGTTGAAAATTTTTAGTCATAACATTGCATTCATGTTTCTTTTTTAACTGGATTTACAAACTCATTAGTGTTTTATAAAAGACCCATTAATAGAGCTGCTCAGGAAACAGTTTTCCCATCCTTTGAGACTGAGATTTCAATGAATTTTCCTATCTGTAATCAGGACAAAAAAAGGCAAAATCTCAAAAAAAAAATGTTGTGAACTGAGAGACCTAAATAAATAAATAAATAAATCCATTAACTTTAACTGAATGTTTCCTTTCAATAAAGTTAAAAATGTTTCATTTTGATTTCAACCATTTTTTCTTTTTAACCTGGTTTTAGTATAAATTAAGCTGAATTTTAAAACAAAAAGTCATTTTGAACCAAAAAAAACAAACTATTTCAAAAGTGGTGAAAAGGTTCCTTGAAGTGTGTATTAACTACTTATGCTAAACAATCCGTTCTCCTTTATATTTTAGCTGAGACATTCTGAGTACACTTCTCAGACCCAAAGACGGGATCTGTATAAGTTCGAAAGCTTCTCTCTCTCTCACACCAACCAAAATTGGTCCAATAAAACCTATTACCTCACCCACCTTGTCTCACTCAGTTATGCACGTACAAAAACTGCATAGGCCAGGCCTTGTATTACTGTCTCATTCTGAGATGGAGAGTCTCCGATACCTCAAAGACTCACAGCCAGACAACATGCGTCAATCCATGTATGTAGCTCTTATCATGGGAGGAAGAGGTGGGGATAACAAACAGGCTCTGAACTGATCAGACCAACAATCCCTCACCATCTAGAACAAGTTCTGAAAACTCATGGGAGATCCAACCCCTAATAGTGGAGCTGAACGTCAAACTCTAGAACAGCTAAGCCATCTTCAGGATTCACATCAACACAACAGAGATATACAGTGAAGCAGAAACCTCAAGCGGTTCCAAAGGGCAGTGCGTGACATGCGCCTCTGGGTGAATTTCAAAAGCTAAAAATCAGCTCTGTACAGGCTGAGGCTGAAGCTACATCTCAGAAGCAGCCTCTCGCTTTGCTATCAATAGCCGGAAAAGGCAAGTCATTATATTTTTAATCCATCGTACACATTGCCCCTTCTCCCATCCCTTCTCAGCCTTCCCCCCGCCCCCATTTTGTTGTTTCAGTTTAATCTGTTTAAAGAGCTATATCATCACTTCAGAGCATTTAGGAGTTTCTATAATAAAGCAAAGGGAGTTATGGCACCATTAGTCATTTTCTAAGGTGTAATCAGCTAAATGATAAAAATAGCTGATTATAGCAGCAAGTTCAGGCCACTGGAGTAAAGGGGGAGTCAGCATTTCCATTACAAACCTCGTTATTGAGGGGTTTACAGCTTGACTGTATTAAAAAAAAACTGCTCCAGGCTGAAATTTGGCATCCATTGTCTCAACCCCCTGAAGTTATTTATTTAGTTTTCCAATCGGATTTAAATTGCTTAAACGGTTCGGATTTTGCTGACTTTGGTTGGTTTTAAAATAAAATAATCAGCTTCCTGATGGGGTCTTGGGGACTAGTGAGAACCATTAGAACATATGCAGAGGTATGGGGCTGCCGGTTTTTAACTAAAACAAGAAAGTTGGGCGAATAGCTCGTGATACAGTCACAAAAAAGTCTCTGTCCAGTTACTGAAAGAGCTCTACAAGCCTGGGCACCTATCTGGGCTATTTTTACCTTACCACAGACTATACAAGGAGAAAAATCAAGATTGCGCCCCTTCATTGTTTGGGTCCCCTCACTGTTTGGGTTTTTATGGGGCTTGACTTCTCTACGATCCCCTCATTAATGCCATGCATCTGAAGAAGTGGGGTTTTTAACCACGAAAGCTTATGCCCAAATAAATCTGTTAGTCTTTAAGGTGACACTGGACTCCTGGTTATTTTTGTGGATACAGACTAACATGACTACCCCTCTGATCATTAATGCTCACTGTGTCATAGAAACTTCATGGAGTTCTGAAGGGAGGGCCCGATTAAAAGCCTACTGACGTCTATGCAAAGTCTCCCATTGCCTTCAGTGGGCTTTAGATGCAGAAATCCTTCCTAAGCCACTGCATTGTGGTCAGTGCTGGTCTTCTTTCATTAATAATCTTTTCTCTGCTAGAGGAGCCCACAGTTTGTTTTACTTTAAGATAATCTCTTGTCTTAAATTAGAAAACTGGGATCTTTGGAAATATCTTTTGGAGTCTAGGAGTGGTACCCCATCTCAGAGACTTATCCAAAGATCCAGAGAACAGAACGCAACCCCAGAAAATGAAGTGAAATTAATTGAAAGAGATGTATTAGTGGAACACTGAGGCTGAACCAAAGTAGTAGTAACACAGCTCAACTGTATGTTTTATGTTACACATTGAATAAGGACTTTAAAGTAATATATTACTCTACATGTTTAACATTTTTATTAAATTTTCCAGAGGAGTACTTACTAAGGAGAAATTTCTAAATTTAATTTCTCTTATCTCAGTCTGTTCTTCTGCATATACATTTTGGCAAGCTGCAGCAAATAGCACAGACATTTCTTTATGGCCTCCATGCTTTTCAAATGTTTTAGATGGTTTTATTTTCATTACCACTCGGGATGCGTACTGCTTCTTTGATCAACAAGCTCAGAGTTTACTGGCTTTCAAGTATATATGACATTCAAAATATCTTTATTTAGTATATCTGAGTGTTCAATTTTATGGTAACTATTAGATACAATTTTTTTTTACTTTACGTTTTAGAGGCATCCCTACTGATGGGCATCTAGCCCATACAAGGGAAAACTTAAAGGAGGAATATTAAGGTATAGCTAGCAAGAGTGGTGATGCATCTTCATCACTAAAGACCAGGAGCTCCTAGGAGGCACTGTTTATAAAAGGATTGTGCTTGATTCATTTTATTTGGATTTTTATTTTTGCATATTAGAGGCAGGAACATAATAACTGACCCACATTTATTGCAATTGCTAGGCAAGTCCATTTACCCAATTATCTGAGGGCATTTTCACAGCGTGGCTGGATAGCTGTGTGAGTTCATCTTTAATTATAGGTTTGTCTTTTCTTTTAAGAAACAAAATTATTCCAGAGAATATGACCTTCCAGAGACCGTGGTTGCATGTATGTAATTCCAGGGCTGACTTTCCAATGCCTCTTTTGTTGGCTGGATTGGACTTTGGGTCTTGACTGCCTTTCTGTTTGGCTTCTCTGTTGGAAAGGGAAACGCCTGCAGACCTGATGTGAGAGCAGATTGTCGATGAGCTGGCTTGTGCCCTTTTGGTTTTAGTTTTCTGTGGATTTAACTCGATTGGAATGAATACTGTTGCTGTCATGTGAACAAAAAGAGGAGCTATGTGCAAATTCCCCATTAGATTCCAATCAGGAATCCTTTGGGAAGAAAAAGCAGGTATTTCACCAGGCTTCTTATCACACTGGTCTGAAAATAAACTTGCTAGTCAAAGAACCATTTGCCTACTAGTCTGCTTCCCCATGTACAAACTAACCTTCCTTGGTTTACCCATTGACTGCTTGCCATGCAAAAGAGTGACAAATCATGCATTTTTAGTGTGCAGCCATGTAAACCATTTCTTTGAGAACATGTCCCTTGGGCTACACTCTGCAGACTCAAGTCAAAAGATACTCCCTATGCTGAATATATGCAGACTAAAAACCATCACCATTCAAAAATGTCATTTTGTCGGAGGGGGGAAAAGAAAAGTTGATTTTGACTGACAAGCCCCTTACTTTCTGATGTGGCTCACACACTTTGAAATATTCAAGACTCCATATGTTAGAAGAAAACATGAATACCGCATATAACATTGACTTTATCATTCTTTAATCTCAGTTTAATTGCTGTGGTCAAGTTACCCCATACTTAATAACCCACAGCTTGGTCTATTATTTAATATGGTTGACACATACTTTGTTTTAAATGTCAGTGCTGGTAAAGCCCTGGAATTGGCAATGTTGTGTATGATAGATGGCAGAGGAGATGGATCATCTGTTTGTTGTCTGTGCTGTTGGTATGTTGGCTGCAACTTTTTCAACTATGACACTAGGCTGGTGCCAAACCCAAAGCTACTGAATGGGTAACGTTATCCCTTGTATCTGACGTTCATCGCTAATCATTCTTGATTTCTTTGGCTGTATTTACAGGAATGTGTAATATTATATTGCCCAAGTTAGAGGCGAACTAGAGTTGTTTCAAATGGGCTGATTTAATTATTTCAGCACCCAGTGGCACCTTTGTTATTAAAGGATTTTCACAAAGCAGTACATAGTCTAATTATGTATTTACACTAGAGACTGTTACAGCATCTGCTGGGTAAATAATATACATTTGTAAAATGGTCTAGCTACTAATTTACACAGCCGACCACTGAGACTCTGAAAGGCTGATGCATGCCATCATGTCAGCTCTCATACGCTTCCAAGCTTTCCGCTTGTCTCTTTTCAACTACTGACAAAACAATGGAAACCACACACCAAAAAAAGCAAAACCTCCTATACTAAAATAACGTCTGGAATCTGAATTCAGAGTAAAAGCTGCAACTCCAGCCAAAGGTGCCCACTTGTCTCTAGCTATGTAGCAGTGCAGAAGAAGTGCTCAGTCATCTCCAGACAGCTCCAAGGCCCACATTTACATAAGCACAAGCAGAAAGGTTAAAGATGAAATGTAAATTTTCATATGGATTTCTGGCTTATGTTCTGTTGGTGCAAATCTACTTTAAGGCCAGCATAACTGGCCTCCAGAGGATCTCCCCTTGCATAGGGGATTTTTGGGTGGTATATCGCTGCAATGGGTATTGGAGCCCTGCTATTGTCCAAGTGCACTGAAATTAGGTAATCCCTGGCTGCTGTGTCATCCCCCTGGGGCTATTGGTAGCTGGTGCAATTTGCAGCAAACCACAGAGCTATACTACTAATGTGCATAGGAAGGGCTGTCCAGGCACTGACTGGTGTGGACCAATCCAACTGGGGAGTGGAAAGGTGGTTCGTGAGCTGCACTGAGCACTCCCCAGCCTTATCTTAGGATCAGAGCCTCTGTATAAGGTCTAAAGTAAACACTTCGGAGAATAGTTACAATAGATTACCATGACTGATGAAGGCTGGTGTAAGGTTGAGGGCTTGGCAAATCAGTGCCAAAAGTTCTTAGGTGGGAATCCATTAGTGGGGTTTGGGGAGATAAGAGTTGAGATGTTCCATGCTCTGAACTTCAAGCTGCTTTGCAGAGTGGAAACTTAAAGGAAGTTCAATTATAACTTACTGGTAATAAAAGAGGTACTCGGCATCTGTGAGTGGCTGCAATTCTCTTAACTACCACCAGAGGAGCAGTTTGCCACCAGTATGAAAAAGACTAAGAGCAGAAAGAAATTTACTGGGGCAATAAAGGAAGTACATTGATAATAGATACAGAATAGCACACATCCTGCCTACTCCTATGGTTCCACAGTGCAGGGGAAGGCAATGGAAGGAGCAGTTGCCAAGTATTTTTTTAAAATAAGTTGTGCACCAAGGTCCTGGCTTTCTAGAGGTTCCTGATGCAGATTCATACCTCACACTCTTCTGAAGGCAGCAGCAGGGTAGTGCTGGACGAATGGTCACTGTGAATATCTCATCCTTTCCAATCACTACCCTGTTCACATGAGCAACAGAGCCTACTCCAGCCATTAGAGTGAAGCAGAGGCTGTGGAATGATTTCAATCCTGCCCCACAGCTTGCGGAAAGGATCACTTCCCTCTAACTCTATAGAGAGAGTTATTCAGTGCCTCACTGAGCTGGGGAGAAGATTTGGACCAATGTTGCCACACATTCTATTTTTCATTGAACTACAAATCAGAAAATGGGCCACTGTTCATGAAAAATTTGATGTTTCACATTAAAAATGCTAAAAACTTTATATATATATATGTAATTTCACATGTTTTGGTTGCTGATTAAAAAAAGCCAGCTACCGTCACCTATTTCACAAGCACAATACAGGACAGAAACACACACACACACACACACACACACACAAAGAGGGAAAAGCTTAAAATAGGAACCCATTTCATTATAACAGCAATTTCTATCATTCCTCTTTCTTGATCCTGCATTTGTGGTGTAAATAATTTACACCTGGAATAAAAGGAAACTGTAGATTTCTGTGGGGAAAAGATATACCTGAAGTCTAAAAGGACAGGAACATTCTTTCTCTCAGTGAGGGACAGCTGAGCATTTTATAGGGCATCCATTAAGGCCCTAATTCAGCAAGGCACTTGAGCACATGCCTAACTTTAACTCCAATGGAAATTAAGCACACGCTTAGGTGCTTTGCTAATTCAGGGCCTAATATCAATCAATCTAAGGTGAATTGGTTTATGAGAGACCAGAGTGTTGCCCCGATGTGTGCTGAAGTGGACTGAAATAAAACATGATTGAAATATTTGTCGATTGTGTGGTTTGCCTCTTTTACCCAAAGGCCTTATTTACGTTGAGCACAATACAGGAACTGTACATATATGGCATTTGGTTGAAAAAAAGGGAAGCATATTCAAAAGTTTCGCAGTAGTTCTAGTGAGTAAAGCAATGTAACACTAGGCCCACAGCTCAATGGCTTTTGTTGGAAAATGCTGCACAGAAATGAAAATTTTAAGAATGAGACATTGGTGAAAAAGTCAAGAGTGAGGCAGCCTAAAAGACCGCACAATTAATATTGTACTGTATGTGATTTAGGAATAAGATTATCCGTGAAAATATTACTCTGCGATGCAGAATGATTAGTGCTTGGGAAAAAACGGTTTCCTCTATTATGAGAGAAACAGTGCTTCCTTCATTGAAAGCAGCTTTCATGTTAATGATCATAGCAAAAATGTAACAGGAGAAGTGAAAGATAATTAGGAACGTGACATTAATACTAGATTTGCAAAATCTTGCCTAACAGGTGGGTGGAGTTTATCTGAATTTGTTTCAGCTGGAGCACTGAATGAATCACACAGACAGAGTCTGTAAAAATATCGCAGATTGTGAGAAAAAAAGGTAAGAATGCTTAAATGTGCTAGTTGGCTCCAACAACATGTGTCCTTTCTCTCTCTTCTAGCTTATACTCAGCACAGTCTCCCAATTAAGATGGTTCTCTCTCTTCCTGTCATCCCTTGTTTCTGCAGCTCTGTATTAGAAAGCAGAGAATATTGGGTTTCTTTTCAACACACTGATAAGTAAGGGGAAACATCTGTGGGTTCAATAAAGTGTGCAAAAGGTTTAAAACAAGAGGGGGGTGTTAATATTTTTTAATGACACCTAGACACTCATTTTTATTAAAATAATAAAATTTCTGAGTAAGTATGAAGAGAAGATATTTAGAAGATTGAATTCTATGATGATCAGAGTAGAAGTTTGAATGTCCATCCAGACAGTACATGCCACTTGCAGACTCCTAGCCATGGAAGCACCAGTCTAGAAACATTTGTTTCAGTTTACTAATTTTTTTTGGGGGGGGGGAAATCCAGCCAAAATATAAGCACCACCTGTGATATGAGCATCAGATTTATCATCAACTTCACGGGAATTGCAAAACAGCCTAACCCCACCGAATTCTTAATATATCAAGTGCTGAAAGCACTTCAAATGAGAACTTTGCTGAAGAGACATGTAACCCACAGGTATCAAAGGCTCAAGTCATGTAAACTGGCCATTCACACTTTCTGACATAATCAAAAAGTACAAAAAAAAAAAAAAAAAAAAAAGAAGCATGGAAAAAAAATCACTACCTGACTGATATTTTTATCAAACTAGGACAAGCGAGAAAGTGTCATTGTACCTCTCATTAATTCCGTCACTCAGATTTTGCTAAATTGTGAAGGATTTATCACACTGCAAAGTTACTACGGATTATGGAATTTATCCAAAGCCCACTGACGTTAATGGAGAGAAGTCGTTCCACTGACTTCAATGGGTTTTGAATCAGGACATTGGGGGCTCCCTATTTTGGGCAATGAGCTACAGTGCATGAATTGTGTTAATCTGCCTTTTCTTGCATGACCCTTTATCTCTATTTAGAAATTGCTTCTGTTCCCCCTAGTCTCCCCTCCCCACTTATCTTATTTATGGTTTTTGCTCAGTTTTTCGGTAAAGAACTTTTGATTAATTTAAAGAAATTGCCTGAAAAATATTGCAAATATTACAGCTCCCCAGTATAATTAATGAAATTACTTGGTCATCAACATAGATTACATGCTGGGCACTTAATTGGTATGCTCTAGGGAAAGGGATAGAGGCAAGTTCAAAAGTGAATGGAGATGCCAGGAAACAAGGGAGGGCACAGTTTAAACAAAACACAAACAGCAATTCACGATCACAAAATCTGGAATATGTTTTTTAAATGTTGGGTAGCGAGCATTTTAGTGGCTAGGACACTGCAGCGGATGCTGCCAATGTCAGCATCACAGGGGGCTTTTTCACAAGCATTATCTGTTCTCGAACAATTTCTCCTGGACATTAGGCATAAACCGACTTTTCTACAATGTCAGCAAGTCTTCATTTATATTTTAGTTCCTCCTGCCCTTTTAGTGGAGGGCTGTGAGAAAGGATACATCACTGCTATAAGCCATGTCCCCACCCTGTTGCCATTTAAGACTTTTGATATAGAGAAGAGCAATTATCGGAATCTGTGGACAGTGACATTTCTTCAGTATCATGTTGTGGTATGAAGATCTAGAGAATGCCCCTGTCCAAGCACAGGGGCAATGTTCTGTAGCACCCTCGATACATGACGCCTTGCAAGGAAGCTTTCAACTAACAGAAACAACAGCATTAGCAAGAGCAGAGAGGGTTGAGATAGTTCTTCCACACTTTGTAATGAAGTAAATCGGATTCCTGGAACACAAACAGTAGCATAGGGGGAGAGGATGTTGAAGAATGCCACATAGAAAGAGCCAATTCAAAAACAGCTTCCAAGTTTGCACCTGCAAGGCTGTTGGCCCTATCAGCGGCAAGTGTAATTTTACAAGCACAGAACCAGGCTGAGTCTCAATAATAGATCTGCACATGTGGTCTCGCATGATATTCTTATCGATAAACTAGGCAAATACAACTTAGATGGGGCTACTATAAGGTGGGTGCATAACTGGCTGGATAACCATACTCAGAGAGTAGTTATTAATGGCTCCCAAACCTGCTGGAAAGGTATAACAAGTGGGGTTCCGCAGGGGTCTGTTTTGGGACCGGCTCTGTTCAATATCTTCATCAACGACTTAGATATTGGCATAGAAAGTACGCTTATTAAGTTTGCAGATGATACCAAACTGGGAGGGATTGCAACTGCTTTGCAGGATAGGGTCATAATTCAAAATGATCTGGACAAAGTGGAGAAATGGTCTGAGGTAAACAGGATGAAGATTAACAAAGAAATGCAAAGTGCTCCACTTAGGAAGGAAAAATCAGCTTCTCACCTACAGAATGGGAAGAGACTGTCTAGGAAGGAGTACGGCAGAAAGGGATCTAGGGGTTATAGTGGACCACAAGCTAAATATGAGTCAACAGGGTGATGCTGTTGCAAAAAAAGCAAACATGATTCTGGGATGCATTAACAGGTATGTTGTGAGCAAGACACGAGAAGTCATTCTTCTGCTCTACTCTGCACTGGTTAGGCCTCAACTGGAGTATTGTGTCCAGTTCTGGGCACCGCATTTCAAGAAAGATGTGGAGAAATTGGAGAGGGTCCAGAGAAGAGCAACAAGAATGATTAAAGGTCTTGAGAACATGACCTATGAAAGAAGGCTGAAAGAATTGGGTTTGTTTAGTTTGGAAAAGAGAAGACAGAGAGGGGACATGATAGCAGTTTTCAGGTATCTAAAAGGGTGTCATAAGGAGGAGGGAGAAAACTTGTTCACCTTAGCCTCTAAGGATAGAACAAGAAGCAATGGGCTTAAACTGCAGCAAGGGAGGTCTAGGTTGGACATTAGGAAAAAGTTCCTAACTGTCAGGGTGGTTAAACACTGGAATAAACTGCCTAGGGAGGTTGTGGAATCTCCATCTCTGGAGATATTTAAGAGTAGGTTAGATAAATGTCTATCCGGGATGGGCTAGACAGTATTTGGTCCTGCCATGCGGGCAGGGGACTGGACTCGATGACCTCTCGAGGTCCCTTCCAGTCCTAGAATCTATGAATCTATGAAAACTCCTCTGATTTTAATGGAGTTACTCCAAATTCAATGGAGAGAAGAATCAGGCTCCTAGAATTGTGATGTATATTTGATTTGGGAGCAGAAGTGTTGGAATCTACAAAGAAAGTATTTGAATGTCTAAATTTTGTCATTTGCACGTACAGCTGGTTATGCTTGAGAAACTGAAGTGCAAAGCTAAAAGCAGGGTAGAAGGCAAATGAAAATTTGGTGCTGAGTGTGAGAGCTGCATAGTTCCTACATAGTCAAAAAGCTGAATCCGCTATTTGAAATCTATGTTATTTGAAATCAGTTGACCAAACCCCAAACCACTATCTTATGTCTTGGCAAGAAGTACCTAATTAAAATAAATATTCTATTGTCAGTATCGTCAGCAATGATAAAGCATTGCCACCCTAAGAAATATCACTTTTATGATGGAGTCTCTTCAGATTTTGGAATAATCTTTTTAAACTAGGCAAGCATGCACCAATTTAGAGTCAAGTGATGTTACCGGTCTTCGTCAGGAATTCCTGAAAGTACAGATGTTTGAGAATGCCACGTATTATTCCAAAAGGACTCTAAAGCCATTTTAAAAAAACATTTAAAACAAACAGAGATGGGTAAAACTGGGGACGCATCAGTTACACTATGCTGAGTGTAGGGTGACCAGATGGCAAGTGTGAAAAATTGGGACAAGAGGTGGGGGGTAAGAGGCACCTAAATAAGACAAAGCCGTGAATATCGGGACAGCTGGTCACCCTAGCTGAGGGGAAGCAAAACCAGGGCTGATTCAGATCTTATCTTATTTTATCAGAACCCATGTGGTTCCCATTTTATTAGTGGTGTTCAGATAAATAGTTCTCGTCTCTAAATTTTTAAACCAACATTCTGAGCCACCTATTTTCTTTTTGTAGGGTTTAAGTCTGTATTCTTTCCTGTTCTCTGGCAGATGAAAGGTCAACGTTTCAGTCTTTGGCCATCTTTACAGCATCTAATTGTGCTGCAGCATATGATTCTTACTTGGTTCGACTCTACTGTGAAAGCATTTTCTTCTTCTTAATCTACATTAAAAAATAGCTCTAGTATGTTACCAAGTAAGTGCCGCTTCCTGAAAGGTGCGGAGTGCTTCCTGGAAGGGATTTTAATCCAGTTGAGGATGCTCATCCCTTTCCAAGGAAGCACTCAGCACCCCACAGGATCAAGTCCTAAACCAACAAAACCACCCAAATCTTTCATCAAACTTAACTAGTCCTCTGTTTTTTTAATTAAGAATGCTGATTCCGGAACAGCTCATTTTGTTCAAAGCTTTTTGAACTGTATGGTAATCAGGAAATTTCAGTCTTAACACACATTTACCATGATGGGCTAAGAGAGAATGAGGCATTTTGGAGTTTAGGAATTGGACTCTTCATAACTATGATTGGGTTGCAATTTCCTTTTGATACAGAAATGTTGAAGACAGTGACGGGAGAGGCAGACACAGTCGCTCTGTATAGTAATTCTTAGACTTCATGGTATACAGCCAGCCTAATAATCAGAAGTGTTTCTTTCTGTTTAAAACCCAGAAGGGGAACTGACATCTTTTATCAAAAAGACAGACAATTCTTATCCCGTGACAATTCCAAATTATGGATCCCAAGAGGTTCTCCTTACATTGGTATTTTATCATTGAAATCACACAGCTAGTACTGTTTATTTTCTGTACCTCCACATAGTTTTCAAGGTGTTGCCAGCAGGACCCGGGCTGACACTGACATGTGTTGTTGTCACATTGCTAGATCTGAAAGAAAACACCAGATAAATAAATATCAGTGTTTTCTTGGATCTCCCTTTGCTTTCAGTGTTTCTGGAGATACTGGCACTAGTTAATTTACATGCCTTATATGTTTTGTAGGCTTTTTTCATACTTCTAAGAAAAAGACTTGTTTCTAGCAGACTGGTTTGAAGTTCCACTGTCCTTTGTTTCTATTTTTGTTTTGAGAAATTACATGTGTGTCATTTTCCAGCTATAAGCAGAGGACAGAATATGGATAAATGACTGAAAAAAGCAGATATTGCTTTAAAAAAATTCTTTTACTGGATGGCTTCTGTTTGTGATAACTCAGCCACTCTCCTTCCAGTGGACTTCTTGGGGCTGTTGTCCATAGCTGTGTCTATGGGTGGGGGATGATGGGCGGCGGCAGCAGCTATAAGGCAATGTGGGGTGTCACACAGAGTTCTGCTATCCTCCTGTTTGACATGTCAGCCAAAATGTCATGCAGGTACTATCCCTCTGGATTTTCCTTACCCTGGGGATCAGTAGTTCACAAAAATGACCCATCCCTGGTGTGCAGACATCCAGAAACTCATGATTTGTCATGGTAGCTGGTCCTAGAAACTAAATTTTGTGTTTGTGGGAACAATAGGGCCTATGTACTGATTCCCTTTGACCAGACTTGCTTTTCTGACTGTCAACATTCATTTTAAAAGTTAAATTGTTTGTTGAAAGATTAGGGAAGATTTTGGTTGACAATATTTATTCTTGGCCTTGTTCTTAACCTTTATAAAAGCATTAAAAAAAAACATAGCATATACATGTGCATAATAGTCAAGACTACAATAGCAACTCCCTCATCCTGAATCACACCAGAGCACCTTAAAATGATACCCCAGAAAACTGAAATGCAGCCACTTCTCCGGTGGAATCCCTGCAGATAGCACACTGCACAGCGGGAAGAATTCTAGCCAATTGCAATGGGACAAACCCTTCCTCTTAAAAAAAAATTAAGTGCACTTTTTTTTTTTTAAATGTCCACACACAGCAGACAGAACCTCTGTTTGTAATGTCTTTTTTAAGAAAAAACCACACCGTAAAATGCATGGGACTCAAAGCATCTCCCTCAGAAAGAGGAGGCACTAAGTCTATCTTGCTCTGATTTGAACCCGAGATTCCAAAGATACCGAAGCACTGATTGTCCACTATCTTGCACCTTATGTAGTTAGAAGAACAGGAGTACTTGTGGCACCTTAGAGACTAACAAATTTATTAGAGCATAAGCTTTCGTGGACTACAGCCCACTTCTTCGGATGTATCTCCTCAATATATGTTCCATTCTGTATGCATCCGAAGAAGTGGGCTGTAGTCCACGAAAGCTTATGCTCTAATAAATTTGTTAGTCTCTAAGGTGCCACAAGTACTCCTGTTCTTTTTGCGGATACAGACTAACACGGCTGCTACTCTGAAACTTATGTAGTTATTTACACCTGTGCACAGTGGGTATGAAATGTTACCAGATCAGAATGATAGCAGAGGTGTACAATGACAAGGTGCAAAGCCGTGCCAAATCAGGCCTTAGATATTTCAAATCTGAAGCTTATTCTACTAAAACTCTCTCTTTAGAATATCTATAAACTATACAAATAGTTTTTGGCAGTGGGATAGCAATTTTATTTTGAGTTTCACAGGTAAGAGGACGGACTATGATAGAGAAAAATATATCATCCATTTATCTTTATGATTTAGGGATTAAAGGCTACAGATCATTCTGGGCAGAGGGAGAAAAGCATAGCCCAGCACAGGTGTACCTGCAAAGATATTTCACAGGAGTGGCCATTTGGTAAATTGAAGTGTAGCTCTTTTCGCAGTAGCATGAAGAAATGGAGGTGTGAAGCAGCTCAGTGTTTGAATTTGTGTGTGTACAGCAGAAAGTGAGAAATAGGAGTTACTTAAACTGGAATTCTAACAATGTAGCTGCAGCTGTGGTTCTTGTAAGTAGATGCAGACAGAATGGGAGAAGTACCTTGCCTATGTGATACAGAAAGAATAGGCGTATTTCTTTCCAAAGGGATGGTAATATTTCTTTCCATTACAAATGAGCCCCAAGTTGGATCCCTATCCATGTTTCAATCCTGGGTAGCTTGGTTCAGCTTAAGACAGGGGTCATTTGTAAAATCTGTGTTTGGATTTCAAGCAACCCCCTGAAAGTTCGGGCTGTTCTGATCTTGGTTTTTTGTTCAGGTCCATTTCCAGTAACAAACAACCCAGCTGCTGCAAGTCAGTGTAGTTCTACTGATTTACACCACCTGAAGATCTGACCCATGGTGTACACTTGGCTTCCACATTTATATATTTCCTAATCCATTCCATGATTTTATAGGATTCACATTTCTTCTAAGAGCTACAATAGGTAAAACAACTAGTCCGAATACACGCAAAATGTTCTGGGCTTGTGTCATCTTCTGAGACAATGTTAGCCAAGTACAGTCGCATTTATATGCCTTACCAAAGAATAAAATTATTGTTGCTAACTATCTCCTTTTTAAAAAAAAGCAATTTATTTATTTAAGAAGTTTTTACAAATCTTTGCCATGTAGCTGTCAGAAAGAAAACCATGATCATTACAACGTTCTGCCTTTGTTTAGGGAAATATGAAGTAATATAATAAATAATAATCAGCTCTACTAATTATTAGTAGTCTGAGGATTTCCTGTTTAACATTCTTTTTATATAATAGTGTATTTTGTCATCATAGAACTATATAGAAAATATTAGATTCATTTTCTACTTAGATGCAGCCCCTCTCACATCACTTGTGTCTTTAGAATGAGAATAAGTAACACAAATTGTAAGAGCCCATGTAACTCTGAAGCTGTTAGGCCATTTAATAGCCTTTGCTAATAACCACTTTGGGCTACTTTAATGCAAAGAAAAAAAAGCAGAAAACTTTCCCCACTAGTTATACTTGAACAGCAAGCCTCACGCAGGCATGGAATTTGCCACTCCACCCCAGTGCAGTGCCCCTCCCTCCTTCCCCGGCAGCGCCCCTCCCTCCTTCCCCGGCAGCGCCCCATTGGCCTGACTGGAGCTGCCCCCTCCCAATATAGAAGTCCAACTACGCCTCTGCTTCAAAGCTCTTTACAAACATTTGCTAATGATGCTTTTTTCTAATTAGTAGAAATTGACTATGTCAAAAGGCCACTCAGCCAATTAGCCCAGTTACATATTCAAATCTCAAAGCTCCTGACCCAGAGCTTTCAAATGGTTGATGAAGATATCATAAAACAGTGTGCTGCACCCAAATTAAAATCATGGAATGGGGGTGGGAGGAACCTGAAGGCAGTGTATCAAATCTTATCAGTTGGAACTGATGTAAAAGCTTTCCTCCTGACGCAGCAGCATTAAAAATAAATTGCGTAATCCTGCAATCCCTCTGCTCATGCAAATAGTTCCATTAAAGTCACTGCAGGTGAAATTCATCCCAGCACAAGGCCTATGCACCACATAAACCCTAATTTGGGGGCTTAAGAGGCATATAGGTTTTGTGCTGGACCTCTACAGTAGGATGAATTTCGTCCTATTTGCAGCACTGGATACTACATTCTTCTAATTAAAAGGTTTCAGAGTAGCAGCCGTGTTAGTCTGTATTTGCAAAAAGAACAGGAGTACTTGTGGCACCTTAGAGACTAATACATTTATTAGAGCATAAGCTTTCGTGGACTACAGCCCACTTCTTCGGATGCATCCGAAGAAGTGGGCTGTAGTCCACGAAAGCTTATGCTCTAATAAATTTGTTAGTCTCTAAGGTGCCACAAGTACTCCTGTTCTTTTTTCTAATTAAAAGTTATTCAAACTGTAGCCTAAACATCAGAGGGCAGTCTGTAGGTACAGGGCTGCCATTAAAGAGAAGTCCACATTTACCACTTACAAAGGCAAAATTAACTACTGTATTTCCTTTCTAATTACACCGTGGCAAATTCAGATAATTCAGGATGGTAAATATTTTGCTAAATGATGCTTACTATAAATACTCTCTTTATCCAAACTACCCTCTCATTAAGAGCGTCTCTCTCTTGGTTCTCACTTGTAGTTCTGCCATTTGAAAGAGACTTGCCACTTACTTTAAAAGAATCAGATAAATCGCTCAGTTGCTGCCTTTTATATCAACAGGGAAAATGTACATAAATATGAAAAAGTAACCTGGCCTTTGTGTGTTGGATTTCTTCATTCATTCTTTTAAAAGGGCTGTTAAATGAAAAATATTTACCAAACAGCAGCTCAGTTTAGCTACTTATGAGAACAGCTGCATATGAGAAACTTGTTCATATTTCATACACAGTGAATGTTTTAACCCTAAACAAGTATGTGCTCCAGGAGATTAATATCTATATAGGCTAGCTGAGAATAAATTAACTCTTGATGACACAATGAATGTCTTAGCAATGTTCACTGAAGATAATTGCATGGTATACAAGATATATAATGTAAATTGTTCCCTACATTCTTCACAAAAATACATGACTGTGCTTCCTTCCATATCACACTAGAACATCAATAAGCGTCTATTGTCTTTAACAGAAATGTAAATCATGTAGGGTTTTTTTTTTTTGTTAACAAGGATAATACTGGGCCAATAATTCACAAAGAATAATTCATGTAATGATCTTTACCTCTTTCTCTGTTCATGAATTGTTCATAAACTAGTCATGATTTTCTCAATTTTTCATTCTCTAAATTATTTCTACATAAAATCCTGGTCTGTAATTTGTTCATGAGCAGTTGGTTGTGAATATTTCAGATTAAAAATTTGGGCTGTTTTGATTGGACACATAGGCCACACAATACAATATGTATCTCTTCCCTGATTGGATGAACTTCACTCTTAGAATTAGGTTGCTGGTGTGAATACTTGTGATTATAAACTCAGAAATGACTTTCTGCAAATATCTTATCAATTTGCTTAAAATGTGATTTTAAACCAAACATTACTGTTGGCAATGAGTAAACTCTGTGGCTAGAATATTTTTCACTGGCTATCTTGAAAAAATTAAGATTTTCAAAATCTTCATTGAAAACAGATGTCAACCCCCCCAAACCTCATTATTGAAAGTAATTTTTGGTATAAAAATGAAAATGAAATGAATGAAAAGCCAAACATTTTTATTGAAAACTGACCTGAACATTTTTTCTGAAAACCAAAAATTTCCCCTTCCCCTCCCCCAAATTAATGGGTTTTGGTTTCCAGGTTTTTGTTTGTTTGTTTGTTTTTATTTTTTTTTGGACCAAATGAAAATTTCCTGTAGAAGTTTGTTTTAATGGGGAAAAAAATTTCAATCAAAAATGTTTAGATAAAATTTCAGCCAGCATTTTAAAAAGGATTTCATTTCAAGCTTGAGTCCTCTAACTTGTCTAGAAAATCTCCTAGTTCCCTTCATCTACCTCTCTGACATTTGGAGGTTGTTTAGCAGTGAACAATGTCCAAAGTTGAAATCAAGGGCATGTAAATGAAATTATCAGATAAAATTGTCCAAGACTATTTTGTTTAGTTGCAGAAATGACTGAGACCTGCAGTGAACTAGATGGAGTTCATTCATGTTCTAAGTGACACCATGGCATCTCCATTTCTGAAGTATTATATTAGTGACAAAGGTCTTGTGAATATTAAGTTTCTTGCACAAGCATAGCCAGTAAGAGCTGTGTGTGTGTTTGTATTTGTGATAGGGAAGAACAGGGATATGATGTTCTAGAAGAGAAATTGTCTAATGATTATTTTATAGTTGGAAACAAATGAAGAATTTTTCTGAACACTCCTGAGACCGTTTCATAAAATATTACAGAGATATTGAAGTTTTAATCCTTTATCCATTCAGTCTGGGTCAGAAGAGTTAAACAAATAGTTGACCTACGTGCATCTGATGTAGTTTTTTGGAGAGTTGCACAACTGTGTGTAGACCCACAATGCAGATGAGAGGGGCACCCACTATAATACTACTGTAATTAAAGACCTCTTGGTTTTTGTTTAAAGCCCCTTTATCCCCTTTCTTTTAAATCGTATCTAAAAATTTACTCCTCCCTAAAACTTGGCACTCATCTTTCAGCCCAGGAGTAATATTTAATGTGTGTGTAATATATAATACAAACAATGTATATAGGTTTTGTATATTCAAAATAAAAACTAAATGATCTTCCTGATCCAGACTTATCACTACAGACATTGTAATGGTTCATCTCATCTGCCATAGATATTGCAATAACTACTGTAGATATACAAGTTTTAATCATGACAGTTTTTGAACCTGTCCTTGATGTGCAGCATGTATTGAAAGCTAAGCAGCTGGTTTTCCAAAATGCGTATGTGTTCTGCACATTGGACAGAAAGATTGAGCCTTGACTTTCCTCGCTTCTAGGGGACGGAGCTAGGCCAGACCCAAACTTAGGGGTTTTTTTTTTTTTGGTTTGTTTTGTTTTTTTTAAAAATGGTTTTTTAAAATCCATCCCCCTGCCCTCATACTGCTAGGTATGCAGTTCCTGTGCTAATATATTAAGAACCTTTTATTGCACTGAAGAGTGTATAAAGTTCACTGCTTTGCCATGACCTTTTCTCCTTTAAATTGTTTCATCATTGTGACCAACATGGCTCAAAGGGAAGATGTAAAAATGTTAAGGAAGTTTATTTCTAAGAAGGTTAAGCAACTTTTGCTATGCCCTTTCTACATTCTTCCAGACCTTCTAAAGAGACTGTAACATGAAGATGATGGCCTCTTTAATTACATTTTGTTGTCAGAGGAAGCACGCATTAAAAGAAAAGTAACCCAACACTCCTGTAGTTGAGGGTCATCCCAATAATCTCAACCAGGTTCACAACATTTGGAAAATCCCAAACCTTCTATCAATTGATTTAAGCAATTTTTACGCATGCAAGAAATACAGTCATCTGGCACAAGGCTCTATAGTACAGGGCTCGGGCAAAAGGATCTGGTTTCAGTTTGCCAGAGAGTTTCATGAGCAGTTGGAAAGATTTCACAATGGCAAGGTTTTATCAAAAGGCAATCCCCAAAAGCAATATTCCCCTCCCTGTTTTACCAAACCCATTTGCAGAAATATTTCTTCCCTCCAAACTTGTTGCAAACAGAGGCCTGGACCTTTTAACTCTTCTACTGTATGTAGTATTAGTTCTACCTAAGTTTAGTGAATAGCTCTCTCAAAGGAGTGGTTTGCCTGTTGGAGTGGCATTCTGCCAGCTTCCTTGGGTCATTCTTTGCTGGCCTACCCAACCTTGCTTGCATTGCCTCTCTTTAAATAAAGGGAGAGATCCTGTCTTCACTCTCACCCATTTTATATTTGTGTAACTCCAGTTATTTCAGGGTTTCAACAGAGACTTCAATGCAATTACTCCTAAATTACACCAGACAACTATATTGATACTTGAGCAGTCTCCATGGGATGCTGGGATATAGAGTGCACATGTCCACCAAAGGCATTCAAGGCCAATGCAATGAAGACCAGCAGAATAACATGGTGTGATGGTAAAAATTACAAAAGGGGACATGAAACTTCTTAGAAGGTTTTGTTTTGTTGAAATCTAAAGAAGCTATAGGGTGTAGGTGTTATAGGGGCTCCTTGTTTGTGGACCTGTAAGTCAGGCACAGCAGTTCTCTCATACACAATGGTTCACCTTTTCTCAGGGTCATGCCAACCTGTTTTCTTTCCCTGAACTATTAGAATACAACAATAAATGTATGTATCAGAAGACACGGACAAGCTGCCTCTGTGTCCTTGGGTAAGTCACTCCCTCTGTTTCCACACCTGTAAAATGAGGATAATTCTTACAGTACCAGGCTTAATGCCCTAGAAATATCCCCTACATCTCACTTTAGAATACTATTCCCCTACAGATTCCAGGACATTGGGACAACCAAGGAAGACTAGTCCCAGAGAACCTTCCCAGATTGTACTGAGCTCAGTGCATGCTGGGACAAGCTTTGAGCGATTAGTCAGTGATGAGTGAACGTTGATATGGTACAGACATGATCAATAAAACTCATAACTTATGTACCTCCCCATTGACTGTCTAGATGCTCCCCCCAACCCAAAGACGTAACACTTGGTTCACAGGACATTGTGAGGACTAAATCACTAATGTTTGCAAAGTGCTTTGAGGCTGAAATGTGCTATATAAGTATTGCTATTTCTAATTCCCCTCTCTTCAGTTCTCCACTAGCACTTACATGCACATACAGCCTACAAAGACTGCTTTTTTATATACCATGATGGATATCATCTCTAGCCCCTTAAAGCAGCCAATCCACAACTGGAGGTGCTCTTGTAAATACTCTTTCACGAAGGATTTACCTCCCAAATCTTCATCAAGGTGGTGAAATCAAAATCCTTGCAATATTACATCATTCCTAATATCTGACCAGTGGTTTCTTCACTCTCCTGCAGGTCTAATTTCACAGCCATGGCCATCCTTCTCACCCCCTGACCACCACAAGATGGCTTTTCTCTGAGAGGTGTCCCAGAAGAATGCACAAGCCACTCACCAGGCAGTCTGCTGACATTTACAGAAAATGCTAGCACAGAGTGGTCCTCATTCTGATCTCACTTACGGCTTGTCAACTCAACCCCACAGTGTTGGCTACAGGGATGTGAGTTGCAGCACACACTAAAGTGTTGTGCTGTAACAGCGTCATACACAGGCTGCTAGAGTGAACAAGGAGGTATTTAGTTTGCATTAACATAGTCTTGTTTGAAATGGGACTAGGTTAACACAAACTAAGTACCTTTTAGTTCACTCTAGCAGGATCTACATGAGCCAGTTACAGCGCAACACTTGACTGCGTGCTGCAACTCACCCTCGTGTAATCCACACTGGGGGCTGCATAGACAAGCTTTTACACTGGTTTTACATTTGCATAACTCCACTGTTGTCAGTGGATTGCCTCCTGATTTACACCAGAGTAAGCAAAATCAGTATTGGACAAAGGGACTTCAGGAACATCTCCTCCTGCACTTTGAGGACCCCAACAAAGAATTGCTCAACCTGCCAGCCAATTCCATCATAGCACCTCCCTCCCCTCTGGCCTTTAATAGTAATTTGAGGGGGGAGTGTGTGTGTGCGGGGGAGGGGTGGGGGGGAGGTCATTTTCCTCTTCAGCATTTTTTGACGGAGATGTCTTGGGGAGGAACCAGAAGGTTGGCCGCCTTCTTCAAATGAGCAACAAGGGAAACAGCATCTGGTTTTCCTCTACCCGTAGTTATTGTATGTGCTGCTATATTACCTTTTTCTGGGTGGAGGGGAGATTCTTCTGGTGAGTTTTGATAGTCACAAGGCACTTTCCCCCCTATGAATAGGAAGGAGTATGTTCTGGCATGGATGTTTCCTCTCTATCCTTAGCTTGGTCAAGGAGGCCAGTAGCCGCTAAAAACTAGAACCCAAACGGGAGTTGATTTTTTCAAATGGAAATGGAGTTCTCGAAGGATGCCAACAGCCTAGATTAGTGGAGATGTTTCTGCAGGAGAAACATAGGGGATGTTGATGCGGTTGGTCATGGCTTTTTCTGGGCCACCATGGCCCACTTTAGCACTGCAATAGCCAATTAGAGGTTGTTTGTGTCTAGGTATGCTTTGGGGGAGGTGGTGGAGGAAATAGCATGAGTCATTCAATTAATCTGAGTCCAGAAACCAAATCTGGACCAAAAGAAATCAAAATCCATTTTAAAGAAAGGGATTTATATGGAGGAATGGGGAAGTAACCTAAAAGAATTAACAGACTATTTTGCTGAATTCGGTTGCAAACAGAATCTGAGCTTAGCTGGAGGATTGTGCTTCAGTGACATTGATGGCTGACTGATCGGAGGAGAGTCATCCTTGGGGCATTACTGGATTGCTGGAGGCTCTTTACAGCACACGTGAGAGCATTTTTGATTTAGCTTCTTTGGGTCAGCTTCAGTATTGCTTTTTTGTTTTGTTTTTAAAGCCTTTAGGGTCAGTGAATTGGTGGCCCTGATGAATGCGGGACATTGCATACCCAAGCATGTTACTTCAGGATGTCTCTTTTGGTTCAGTAGTCTATTTTTATGAACTGGCTCTGAGGGACATAAACCTTTCCTGCCCCATGATAATAGGTTGCCTTAGTCTAGTTTCCCGCCCCCTCCGGTGACACAGACTCCAGACATCAAAGCATTTCCTCACCTCCGCAGACTGAACCAATGAGGATATTGGCTAAGGGGCCTTTAGACCAAAGGCTGACTCAGTATGTCAGACAGCCTAAGTGAGGTGTGGGTTGTCACACCTCATTTTGGGATATTATTGGCTAGCGTCTCAGCTGGTATAAATCAAGGTCGTTCCACTGGAGTATAATTCAAGGGAACTTCGCCGATTTACACAGGCTGAGGATCAGGCCCTACATCTCACTTTAGAATCCCATTCCTTCTACATTCATCTGTAACTAAGGATACGCTGTGCCACTGACAATGTAGTCAATGGCTCACAGTCTTATCCCCAAACGTAAAGCCTCTATTTTGCTAGCCAGCAGGAGGCTCTGAAGGAAGATATAATCTGTACTAAGTCTCCCACTTTTCTTGACCTTCAGACTTTGGGTTCGCCTGCACAGAGCTCCACTCCTACATACCAACGTAACCCAGTGCCATCTGACCTCAGAGGTGAGGATGCCTTTGTTTTTAGTTGAGGAAAATTTGATCAGAGGAAGGACTTATAATTAGAGGAGGATAATACATCTGCCTAATATTAGGGTGGTCATCAGCTCCATTCATTTGCACCTGCCAAACCACAAGGTTTAGGGTTATCATCAGTGTGGACCTTTCAGGAGGGATGTTAGATTGCAAGAAGGGAACAGCTGTAAATCCTTGTTTTAGTCTTTTTTACATTAGATACCAGAGGGAAACAGAAGCCAATGTGATTGTGTTAAGTGTAACTGAGCATAATTTTGCAGCTTGACTAGTTGCATAAGAGCGTCATGTACTCAGAGCAATAAATATCTCTTTCCAGATCATGATGTGCTGGCAGTGTTGGGACAGCAATAACATGGGAAAGGCCCAAGTTAATGATATACATTTTAAAAGATTATGTAGATATCAAAGACATGTTTAGCAAAGTATCTATTGTCTAGCTCACCATAGTACCACAGTGAGTATGGAAAAATGTGGAGTGTGTGAAGTAGGAGGAGAAAAGTAGAGGTTGCATTAGTTGATTACTATCTGAAATAGGGTGAGGCGGTTGCCATTTGTATTTGCAGAGCACTTTAAAAGTTTTTAATTAATTGTTGCGATTGTGTGTGTGTGAACGACCTATAAAGCATTGTTGGTCATGCTTCTGGCAGTCATGGTGGAGAAAAATTTATGGGGAGGGTGTGTGTGTGTGTCAGAGGAGGAAACAAGTTTTGGAGTCTTTTTACTACACAAGCCTGATCCTGCACTGATCTGAACTCTGAAAAAGATTTGGGGGCGGTAGTGGACAATCAGCTGAACAAGAGCTCCCAGTTTGATGCTGGGGCCAAATGAGCAAATGCAACCCTGGGATGCATAAACAGGGGAATCTTGAGTAAGAGTAGAGAGGTTATTTTACACCTCTATATTTGGCGCTGGTGTGACCTCTGCAGGAACCCAGTGTCCAGTTCTGGTGTGCACAATTCAAGAAGAAAGTTGATAAATTGGAGAGGGTTTAGAGAAGAGCTATGAGAATGATTCAAGGATTAGAAAACCTGCCTTATGTAATAGACTCACAGAGCTCAATCTATTTAGCTTACAAAAAATAAGGTTAAGAGGTGGCTTGATTACAGTCTCTAAGTATCTACATGGGGAACAAATATTTAATAATGGGCTCTTCAACTGATCAGAGACATGAATAACATGATCCAACGACTGGAAGGTGAAGCTAGACAAATTCAGACTAAAATAAGGTGTACATTTTTTATGGTGAGCATAATTAACCACTGGAATAATTTACCAAGGGTTGTGGTGGATTCTTCATCACTGACAATTTTTAAAATCAAGATTTTTTTTTTTAAAGATCTGTTCTAGAAATTACTTTGGGGAAGTTCTATGCCTGTGTCCTACCACAGATAATCACAATGGTCCATTCTGGACTTGGAAACTATGCATCTATGGATGGTAGGGCTGAATTCTTTACATATGAGAGAACGATTTCTTAGGGGGAAAAAAATATATAAGAGGGACTGAGATATGGGTGGTGAAAGCAACGCACACCATCTTTGATCACTAGCTACACTTCAAATAGCTTGGAATTTCATTTCCAGATGAGACCACCAGCATTCATGGTCAGTTATTACCCCTCAGCTGATACTTACAAGTGCAACTACACTAGTGCATTTGCTTCTATAAAAATGCCATAAAAAGCAACAACCCCTCTCCCCACCCCTCTAATTGTTATACTGGCAAAAGTTTTACCAGCAAAAGCACACTTGCACTTCACCAGAAGGGTTTGCTGGTAGAGCTGTTCCTGTATAGCTCTACCGGCAAATCACTTCTAGCATAGACTAGGCCTCTGATTCTTCTTGGTGAAGAGATCAGCAGCATTATTTCCTACAAACTGGCCTGGTATAATGTCTGCAATTGGGGCCTGATCCAAAGCTCACTGAAGTAAATATAAAGGCTCCCTGACTGACTTAAATGGGTGTTGAATCAGGCCCTTTAATGGCTGTTTGTCTAACTAGTATTTTTTTTTTTTTTAAGAACTTCCAATGAGAGTATGCTACTGTTTTAATTTCAAATGGGACAAGGCAGGGTGTGGAAGCATGCCAACTGAATGCTGATTTTACAAGCATAGTCCTGCAAGGAGGGTGGAGTACTTATTTGTGGTGTGGTCTTCATTGCTGTTTAAGCTAAAATTTTAAATAGTTTCAGTTTTCCTGTTGCTCTGCAACATGCTCATAAATCAAGCGCGCTGTTTTGCTGTTGGCTCATTAAAGTGTTGAAATAATAATGCAAAAGAGTTTGCTACCAATTTTTAAACTGCATTCAGCTCTCAAGAAGGTGGCAGTGGTGTCGAGATTTACAGCTCCTATTTTATGTTTTTAATTGGGAATTTACACAATAATTTGTGGCTACATGATTACGTTAAGATTATCTTATAAAAAGATCTAGGACAGTTGTTTGTGAAACCCTAGGGGCACATACCAACCTTCTTAGCTATCTAACCAACTGCTTTGCTCCACTGTTAAAAGAATGGGCCCTCAGAAGTGGTTTGATCTGCCTCTGAAAGGTTAAAGGTCAAATGACTCATAAACGAAGAAAGTGATTTAATCCTATGAACCTGTGCTGTTATTGTAAAACAATATTCACCAGTGATGGTACACTGTTGTATAAATGACAAACTGTGCAGTAATGGAAGTTGTTATTACATCACTGAAATCCTCACCTGCACTACATTTATGGCTCCATAAACATGGGTTTATTTAACAGCTGTGGGAACACCTATGGCCATTTTGTGTTAAAGGTCAATAGTTCTAAATTTCAGTTTGCACATTAGTCTTCATGGTGGAGGTTCATAAAAATGTGATGACTAACATTAAGTGAGCAGAACATACCCTTTTTTGAGGTGGGGGGGTGGAGGGTTAAGGGAATCATGCTAATAAAACTATTTATGTCCTACCTTGTTTCTTTCAAGTGGCTAGGATGCTTATTTGGTTGCTTGAGTATTTCTCTGAAAACAGATTTATTTATGGCATATGGTCTACTTGTTATATCAAACTTGCAACCAGGTTACGTGGTAGTAACTGGTGGCAAAGTTAGGGTCAGTGTGGTTTAGTTTCCTAAACCAGAATATTTTTAATAGGATGCAGTCAACTGGAAACTAGTTAATTTCAAAACATGAGTTATAGGTAATTTCAAATGCAACACCTGCTCCTCTATCCCCTTGCAAACATTTGTGGTTTCACAAACATTTTCCTTTTCTTTTAAATATTTGTCTTCCCAGTTGCTTGTGAAATGACCATGCAAACAACAGGGCAAGTGACTGACTGAGCAGGGGAAATGGTGAAACTAACCAAGTGTCACATGCTCAAAGTAAAGAAAACTGAAAAATAAATAAATAAAGAGAAATAATACATTTCAGACAGAAGTGTTTCTAAGTCGATGGTGTTGATCCTACAAAAGCACATTTGGCAGGTCCGTAAAACAAATGTTGCTGTATGATCAATTTTTTTCAGGTTTTAGCACTTGAAAAGTTTCACATTTCATCTCTATTTGAAGATTAAATTAGCTATTCAGTGGCATAACAAGACATCTCTGTTTTTGCATGACATGATTCTGTGTTCCTTTGCCTTGGCATTGTCAAGCTAATGCTGTACAGTAATATCACAATGTTCTTTTACATAGCTCCACCCATGTTATTGCTTCAGGTGTTGCACTGTTGCTCAGTAAATGTTAGCAGATTTCTAACAAATTTGCAACAACAATCAGGGCTACTGAAAGGATTATGACTAAACCAATAATTTATTATTGTCTGCTTTCCTCATACAATGGAGATTAATAGACCGATTCAGTTTGACCAAAGCTTTTAAGCTGGTAAAGGCTATTGGGTTTATTTACATTTTAGAAATGAAATTATTCCATTAGATTTATCAATACATGTTAGTTAAAGATCAAGAGATAATCACTGGTTTTTGTATTTTTGGAACACAGATGAAATGAGATTAAAAACAGAAAGATATGAAGCAATAACGTAGCTGCTCTTAAGCAATGTCAAACATATCTTTCTTGTTTAACAGCATTTTGTGTATCTATCAATCTCACCAATGGTCATATAATTAACTATGCTAATAATGGTTCTCTTTAGTCTTTTTATTACTATTATTACTGTGAACTTACTTAAAAGCAATACACTGTAATTAGCAATTAATCTGGTGATCATGTTGCCATATGCAAATGTGAGATTGAGCATATTGTTTTAACCACACTAGCCCTAGTTACCAATCTAAATATTGTTGCTGACACCCAGGAGAAACATGGAGCCAATGCATGAGCTGTACGCCGAGCAAAACACTGCAACAGCATCTTTCCAATTGAACATGGTAGCATTTAAACTGACCCGTTACAAATGTTCAGTACCAAGTGGACTGGTGACTCAGTGGAGACAACTGAGTTCCGCAGTGAGCTGGGATTCCTTATAACCAAGCTGGGAGCTGGGATCAGTTTAGAGGTGACCCCTTCTCAATCTCAGCAGAGTTGTGAGGGCCACTTTGCTCTGAGAGCACCTCCTAGTGCCAGCAGGGGTGTATGGCATGCATGGTTGTTTTAGAAAGTGGAGGGTTGTCTATATACCGATACAAATAACTGGCAGTTAAAACTGATGAGGTGAAAGTCTCAGGGCAACCAGTTATCCTGAGTGACTTTAGTCAAGGTGAGTGAGTGAAGTAATTGCTGGGATAAAAAAAGGGTTAAACATTTTAGAAGGAAAATTCAAGATTTGGTTCTCGCAAGAGCAAAGGCCACCATGAAATGTCATTCCTTCTGGTTTAGTATTTTGCGCTAAAACCATTTCTGTGCCTCTCTTTACTTAGACGCTATTTCCCACATCATTAAATCCCCAAATTACACTCATTTACTAAACAGTCTGTTCTTCAAATGTTAGTATTTGACAACCAATACCACCCAGTTGTATCTCACCTAACATGTTTCTCTTTCTCTGTACTCAGAATAAAAAACAAGAAACAATAATTGTGTGTATTTGGTGATATTTATTGGCAAATGTTTGTTTTCTAGTGGCAATCACTTGGTCCACCTCACACACATGGGTGGAGAAAAGAACTGTGACTTCACATTGGAAGGAGTCAGGATGATGTTTTATAGCATCAGTGATATAAATTATCAGAGTGTTTGCCCCCCTTTTTTGCTCCTGTTAAAAGGACAGGAAACTAATATACAAACATTTATTAAAAATAATAAAAAGATCGTGTCAATTCTCCAAATCATGGACATTCCGAGTTCTGTCTGAAACTCTCTCTCCTTCCAATTCACCCTAGTGTTCTTCTAGGTTGCAGCATATAGAGAACAGAACATTAGGTACTAGGGTGACCAGATGTCCTGATAAAATCAGGACTGTCCCGATATTTAACCCTTTGTCCCGCGTCCCGATCCATGTGCGATCAGGATGCCATTTGTCCAGATATTCAGGTAAGGAGGTGAGCGGGAGGGAGGCGCCGACTCTGTGGGTGCTCCAGGGTTGGAGCACCCATGGAGAAAAATTGCAGCCAAGCTCCCCCCTCCTTGCCTCCTTCTCCCCACAGTGCGCCACGTCTCTGCTCCTTCCCCCCCTCCCAGCGCTTCCTGCCGCCTAACAGCTGTTTGGCAGCGCTTAGCGCTTTCCAGGAGGGAGTGGGGAGGAGTGGGGACGCGGCGCACTCAGGGGAGGAGGTAGAGAAGAGGCAGGGTGGGGCGGGACTTGGGGGAAGGGAGCGGAGCGAGGCCAGATGCTTGGGAAGGAAGAGGCGGGGGTGGGCGAACACCCACCCGGCAAAGGGGAAGTCGGCGCTGTAGGGGTGAGTGGTGTGTGGGGTGGAAGGGGTGAAGAGGCGAGCGGTGGGTAGGGGACTGAGGAGGGACGGAGCAAGCCAGCAGGGGGCCGGGGGATGAGGAAGGGCGTGGTGGGGAGAGGCGAGTGGGCGGGACCTTGGGCAGAGCCTGGGAGGAGTGGTCATGAACTGTGGGCAGGGCTGACGGCACCCCAATGTGTCCCGATATTTTAGTGTTGTGATCTGGTCACCCTATTAGGTACTGAGCTCAGACTGCTGCAGTACCTAGGCACTTTGGGGTGAACTTGTTTTGTAAAATAATGCAGATTTCTGGATGTCTCACATAGCAAAATGATGTGGTTTTATGCCACCAGCATGGTTTTTGCAGTGCTCTTAAAAACAGTATTTAGAAAAGGGCATTTAGCAACCAGATACGAAAGCTGGTTTGTAAAGAGGCCAACAGACTGCAAGGGGACTAAGCCACTATAATGCTGCCAAGTAATATTAACCCAATAAGTGAAAAAGTACCTTTAAAGACTTAGTAATCACACAGAAGTGTAAAAGCTGAAGGCACAACTCAGGTTTTTTGGGGGATATTGGTACTCAGAAACAGAATTAATACAAAATTATTTCCCATCTAGCATGTGCAGCATGGAGTCTAAACCTGCATAATTCCTGCTACATAATAAAAACCAAAACAAACCACCACCTTGTAAAAAGTCTATATAAAGTTGAAGATCTGATACTTATGTGTTTCTGAATGATCTGTCTTAGCAATGCCCACCTCTCTTGAACTGTGCAAATACAGCAAGAGGTAGGGCTCTGGTAACCCAGTATTTACACACTATTTCAGCGTTGGAAGTAATTAATCTTCAACTGTATGAGCCCCTTTGTGATGTAAAGCCAGTGCTGACACTTTTGTGTAAACAAGAAGATTAGCATATTTACAAACTGGTAGATGTTACTTTGATCAGTTGATGCTTGCACTGAAAGGGCATGCTGGCATGTGGGTTCACTCTTCATGGGACAAAGACCTCTAATCCTTTTACACTTATTCTCAGATCCATATTTAGAATTCTGACTTGTATTTTCTATATCCACTTGAGCTCAGCTTTAGTTTGTTTAGCAATGTTCATCCTTTCTTTATGATCACTAGTGACTCATACCAGTTTGTTTCCTTAGCAAAGCCTGCAGTAAAATTCCATAGGAGCAAATGACCTGGGTGAAAACCCTTTAACTACAGATTTAATTACGAGGGCAAATTGGAACCACTCGCAGTCAGGTTTTTTGATGGCCTATATAAAAAAGTTTTCATGGTTTTTCTTCTTGCTTTTCAGTAAGTGGCTTGCGTAAAGTTAATGTGAAACTTAGGCAGCACTGAGGCCATTGCACGACAGTCTCTTTAGTTTTAATATGCATTTATATTCACCTTGAGGACTTTGAAAGAGGTATCTCTAGGTTTTTGTGATTCTCCATCATAATATTATTGGTAAACTTTAAACCTTACACAACTCACTTTTAATGCAAACTATTCTCTGCAGGACCTATCTACACTAGAAACTGTATGGTGGCAGGGGATCATGACAAGATAATGATCTGAATAGATTAGAACAAGCTGGCTCTTCTCTGTTTAGATGGGACCAAACTGTGTTATGACCTTGTTACTGCATTACGTAAAATGGCAGAATCCTGTAGCTTGTTATTCAGTGAGTAGGGCCATTAAAGCCAATGAAACTAATGTGTCAGAGGAAAGGTTTGCAGGGTTTGGCCTTAGAGAGGTAACTTAATTCCATAACACAGTTTGGTTCTGTCTGAATAGGCAAGACCAAGCATGTTATTATATGGTTGCCTGAGGGGAGAGTTTTGGAGTACAGAGGGGCCTACAAATACATAAATACAGTAGCGGGGACACCACTTTAGTTGTACATGCTTTCATTAATTAACTGTTTTAAGACCAAGGACACTCATCATATCTGTACCACACTGAGACCATAGAGACAAGTCTGCTCATTTTTTTGCACCTCTCCTCTTCTCCTACTCCATATTGGAGCTTTGCCACCCTCATTTGTTTCTGCTCCATTCTCTAAAGAGAAGTCTACCCCTCCTTCCCACCAGTTTAGCCTCTTACAGGCAGCGAAATTATATCTTCACTGCAGAGTTAACGCTGGTCTCTCACTCAGGTGTTGCCCCTAACCTGGCTTCCATCCACATCCAAAAGACCCTGACATGAGTTTGGTGGTGCTTTCAACCTAGGCTTGCTGGCTTGTGCTATAGACTAAAGCGCAAGTGAGATGTTCACTCAAGCTGGTAACCTACTTGGTAACCCAATTTGTATGGAAGACACAGGCTGAACCGCTCAAGTGCGGATAGTCATGCGTTGCCTTCTCACAATTCCTTGTGTGCCCAGAAGGAGACATACATTCTCTCACAATTCCCTGGGAAAGAATCACAGGGTGACTCACTGCAGGACAAAGAACCATGGGATATGCTCCCAGAAGTCCTAACACCATACGTGGGTGAGTGCAGCACTAGTGAGGACACAGTACCTTGGGTGTGGCTTTGCAGGGTGGCTGCTCACTCCTGTGGTTGGCTAACCCAGATGCTCAGACCTGGGTGTCCATCCCCTAAGTCAACATGGCAGTCAAGAAATAACTGGAGTGGTGAACTCCCCACTCTCTTCCCCTCAGTGGTCTCATCTTTCCTGCTGGCTTTGTCTCAGCTGCCAGTTATATCTCACACTCTGGGCTTGATGACAGTTTCACCTCCTGCCCTTACTGGTCAACATGACCCTTCTCCCATCTGTTAGTTTTTGGCCTGAGGAAGGAGTCAAGAAGCAGCGGCAGAGGGAGAGGCTGGTCATGGTTGGGAACAGACTGTGATAGACCCAGACCAGTTGGGAACAGCAGAGTAGCAAAAGGGAGATATACTGACCACTGGATAAGTAGCTTTCTGTTCCCTGAGTGACCAGAGCAGGGGCTGCTCCAGGCTAATAGACCACCTGACTCCAATTAACCTGCTAAGAGTCAGGTGAGGCAGTTAACCACCTGATTCTAATTAAGGCCCCTCTGATGCTATAAAAGGGCTCACTCCAGTCAAGCCAGGGAGCGGAAGTGTGTGTGAGGAACTGGGAGCAAGAGGCGTGCAAGAAGCTGAGAGTGAGTAGGTGTACCACTGGAAGACTTAGAAGTACAAGCGTTATCAGACATCGGGAGGAAGGTCTGGTGGTGAGGACAAAGAAGGTGTTGGGAGGAGGCCACGGGGAAGTAGCCCAGGGAGTTGTAGGTGTTGTGCAACTGTACCAGGAGGCACTCTAAACAGCTGCGGTCCACAGGGCCCTGGGCTGGAACCCAGAGTAGAGGACGGGGCCCAGGTTCCCCCCATACCTCTCAACTCCTGATCAAACACAGGAGGAATTGACCTGGACTATAGCTTCTACCAGAGGGGAAGGTCTCTGGACTGTTTCCTGACCCACAGGGTGAATCCGTGAAGCGAGCAAATCCGCCAATAAATCCAGGACCCACCAAGATAGAGGAGGAATTTTGTCACAAGACATAAAAGGAGGAAAGGATGCGGGGAGGTGGGATAAAATGAAACTGCCTCTTCCTTAAAGTCTCAACCCAGCCCTGCCTTCCAGCAGGCGGACACCATCTCATCTCACTGGCAAAGGGACTCGTAAGCGAACTCCTAGCCCCCTCTGAAAATTAGCCAGAGTCAATTTTCAGAGGGATGATACTTAACTAGTTTTAGTTAACTCTAGTTCTAGTAACTACAGACTCCTCCTGGGGTGTCTTAAAAGTTATTATAAACACACATATATAGGAGGGGATCCTAAAGGATCCCTACAGCACTTTACAAAGTTAAGACATCAATGGTAACACAGCTTAGGGCATGGCAGTCTGTCTGGTTTCTAGAGCTGGACACTGAATGCAATACTCTGTCAAATGAACAGGTGCGAAGAGTGCAAAGACGTAGCATAATTAACAATTGCCCTGTATGCCACATGTATTCGCTCAAGTTGTGAATGCACAATGCCCTCTCCAATAGCAAAAACGCTAGTGTCTCTTAAAATGTTGCATTATGTAGCCTGTAGTTACACAAATTAAAAAAAAAAAAAACTTCAGTGAGCCTAGCTTCCCCCTACCCCCAAATCTAGAATATAAACAAACAATGAACAAGATCTAGGTTATGATTTCTTGTGAAGCAAATAACAGGTGAAGTATTCAGAAAAGAAAATGATATACTTGTCTTGCATTACTCATGGCGTGTCACACGTATGTTAGATCTATTCCTGATTAAAACTCTTTTTAAACTGATCATCAAAAAAAGCTTGACACTTCACTTAGCTCATTTCATGATTGGGTTATCTTAAGAAGGACAACTTGTCTGTAAGCAAAAGTACAGGCATTTAATTTTCAAGATATTTTTGTATCAAGGAAGTAACTGCTTACTGTTTTTATATATCTCCACTACCCGCCGGATCAGCAGATAATGATCGATCTATTGGGGATTGATGTATTGCTTCTCGTCTAGATGCGATAAATCGATCCCCGAATGCACTCCCCGTTGACTCCAGAACTCCACCAGGGCGTGAGGCGGAAGCGGAGTCAACGGGGGGAGTGCCGGCCGTCGATCCTGCACCGCGAGGACGCGAAGTAAGTCAATCTAAGTCGATCTAAGATACGTCGACTTCAGCTACACTATTCTCGTAGCTGAAGTTGCGTATCTTAGATTGATTCCCCCCCCCCCCCCAGTGTAGATTATGTCTTAGAAGGAAAATAAAATTAAATTGGATAACATGGCTGCAATAATTGTTTGGTGAAATCCTGGCTCCAGTGAAGCAATAAGAGTTTTACCATGGACTACAGGGTGGCCGTGATTTCACCCATTATATCTCATATCAATCTTAATGGGAAAAAGTATAGTAATGTAGAATTTTGGAATCTCACTGCAGCATCTATGGTTACCGATTTCAAATGGTGTAACTGTCTGTGCATTTCTTTTTATTAACCGAAGAAGCGTTTTAACAAGCTCCTGATGTTTTGTTTCATTTTTCCCCCTCCCTTGGTATATTTCAATCTGTAAGTATTTTACTAGAAGCATTCCAAGGTGTTTTGAGGAGTAGATAACCCGAGATTCAGCTTTACATACATGTAGTTGATATATCAGAAATATACTTTAGATTTGCCAGATTCATTCCCAAAGTCACCACTGATGTGTGTTGCTTCAGAGGGAGCTGTGAGTGCTCAGCCCCTCTGAAAGTTAGGCACCCCAAACCCAAGGAACTTACAAGTAGTGCATACTTTTGAAAACTAGGGTTCAGCAGTAACACAGGCATGGATTGTGGAAACCGCTTATTCACATGCACAATTTTATGAACATTAGTTATCCCATTGCCTTCAGCTGTATTACTCCTGTGCTTAAAGTTAAGTATGTACATGTTTACAGGGTCAAAGCAAGGCCATGGAAGAACTGGGAATAGAACCCAGGTCTCGAGATTGCTCAGCTTGTGCAATCTCACAATGGTGCTGTGCCGAGCCATCCCATCCCGAGCCACAACACATTACTTTACAATTGACAAGAAGTCACCTGAGTCATGCAGGATCAGGCCCTAGTATTCCAGCCTGAATGCTGTGCACTAGCTGAGCAAATGGACGGCATGCAGGGAACTTGCATGAAGGCAGAAGGACTCTTTCCCTTAAGTCTGCGGAGCTGACGTAGCTCTACCACCGCTGCTGCTTTTCCCCTGTCCATAGGAGCTTTGGTTCGAGGATCGGAGTAGTCAGACACCATTCCTAGGTGCGCGGAGGATGCAGATCCCCGTAAGCCTTTACCACATACAGAGGGGAACCACATTAATTACACCATTTTGAAGCCCTTTCATGGCTGTAGAGCCATGGGCAGGACTGACCCCTTTTATGATCTCATAGGTCTTTTCATCTGACGTTTTCACAGACATAATCAGAGAGAAAAACTTAATTTTAGAGAAATTTCCCATTTAGAAAAAGTGGGATACTAATTTTGTATGCACCAGAGCATTTTCTGTGAACATTAGGATGTGAAAATACTATTACAATGATTATATTGGTGTATTTGGGGCTTTAAAATGGCACCTTCTTAATAAATCTGTCTACAGCTGATTTATGCATTCTATTAGGATTTAGTGTGGATAGTTGTTCAGGGCAGTCTGAGCTGGTCTTTCAGGAGTTGCCTGAGCTTTATCAGTCTATTTTCATGTGGTCATGTTTCACCCACCCCATGCTTTAAAATGTTTAGTACACAAAACACAAAGTTAGGCCCATGTTTGTTTTTACTGGTGGAACCTCTTTCCTTTCTTCAACATTCTCAAATGTTCCCTGCTTTAAGTAGAGTTATCTAAGGTAATCCACTCTTGCCCTTACCAGGGATATTCCACTTTGTTCATAAGCACATAACATAACTCTAGTCCCCAGTGATTTCATTGTGAAATTAAAACCCAGACACTCATCCAGATGTCTTAGAAGATAAGGGCAGGCCTAATCCCTATGTCACAGAGGACTTGAGGAGCAGGAATTCACCTATACATCATCACATCATTATTAGCCTGGACCATGGCAAGCCCAACACAAACATTTTCCACAGGGCTTGCATTCAGGCTTGGCAGCGTTAGGAAAATACCCTCTAGCAATGTGTTATTTTAGGCTGAAACAAAAGTAGACATGAATGGCAATAGAAACAGAGAAGTATTGTTTTTATTTTCAATGTGAACCCATAACTAGTCTTAAATGAAAATCCAACTAACTTAGATGTAAATACCAGCCCGTACAAATGAACTATCAAATATCACCACACTTATTTTGCATTGGAATACTGATGCTTGCTTAAGCAGTATGATGCACTATGGGAAGGACAATTTAGCTGGAAGAAGCTGAAAGCTTTATCTGATTAAAACCGATATGATGATTGATTTGGACAGAGGGATCACTTCCATTTCAAAAAGAGAGGAAACAAAAACATTGTGTATCTGTCATTAATGTGAGCCCTGGCACTCAAATCAGAAACAAAACATGGTCCCATGACAGGCTCAAAGGCAAATGTTACCCTCGTTCCTGTTGCCCCATGGGCTTCAGAACAGATTCTAAGCCTCTGCATTATCTCCACAAAATGAGAAGTCTCCCCCAAAATGCTGCCACATTTGAAATGAGCGGAACAGATGAAAATGAAATGTGGGACAGCAGTTAGAATAAAGGCCTGGGAATAAACATATGTGGTTCCTGCTCCGAGCTCTCTCATGGACGCAAGACTTTAAGCAATACCGAAGCACAAGGAAGGTGTTGTAGTTTAAAGTATTGAAAAGGGATTTGGATGCTCTGAATTGGATTCCTGACCCTGTGTGACCTGGGGCATGTTCTATAGGGTGAAATTCACACAAGTGCAGGAGGCCAGCAAAAGGCCTATGTGGCATTTGATTCCTCTAAATAGAGCTTATGTGCCATTCAGGTGATGCACAGGCCTTTTTCTGGCCCTCTGAACAGGGACACACTTCACTTTGTGTGCCTCAGTGCTTCCCTCTCTGAAGTGGGGATAATGCTTCCCTATAGCACAGGGGTGTTGTGAGGATCAATATAGTAATAGAATAGTAACAGAGGTTTCCAGTGATGGAGGGGGCTTTGAATAAGCACCAGAAAGTTTAGAGCGATACAAATTATCTGGACCTCTTGAGTGAGAGAAACTGGGCTGGAAATTTCTCAGGGAAACTAAGAAGAAGTTTTTTTATTCGGTATTGGTATTCCTTGCTTCTGGTCCAGCTAGAAACCAATAAAGAGAATGTTTTCTTATATTCCAGCACTTTGGGAAGCAGGGGGCAGAAAAGTGCGTTTGTTTTTTTATTTTATTACTGTAAGCCAAAAGATGTTTGATTTGAGTTTGGTTTCCATTTTGGGAAGAGATCTGTCAGAATCAGTTTGCTCATCCTTTGTAGAAAGCAAAGACCCACACTTAAATTGGAGCCTGTTTGCGGCTAATGCAATGGAGAAGCAGTTCAGCACCAGTTCATCTGTGTGACAATATGATCCCTGAAAGCCTGCCACAGTCAGTGAGACCTGTGTTGATCTGCTCAGTAAGTGCTGGTCACTGCTTTGGGGCAGCTTTGATTTACATGCCTGGATTTTGCAGTTTTAGAAGAGAGAATCTGGGCTACTTCTTGGGTTGCCAACTTTCTACTTGCACAAAACCAAACACCCTTGCCTCCCTGCTCCGCCCCACCCCTTCTCCAAGGCCCTGCCCCCTTTCACTCTATCCCTCTTCTGTCGCTCGCTCTCCCCATCCTCACTCATTCACTTTCACAGGGCTGGGGCAGGGGTTTGGGGTGCGGAGGGGGTGTGTGTGAGGGCTCCAGCTGGGTGTGCAGGCTCTGGTGTGGGGCCAGGGATGAGGGATTTGGGGTGTAGGAGGGTGCTCTGGCCTGGTACAAGGGGTTCGGAGGGCGGGAGGTGGATCAGGGGGTTCGGAGGGCTGGAGCAGAGGGTTGGGGTGCAGGTTCTGGTGTGGGGCCAGGGATGGGGGGGGACAGGAGGGGCCTCTGGGCTGGGAGCAGGAGGTTGGAGTGCAGGGCGTGTGAGAGGGCTCTGGCTGGGGGTGCCAACTGTGGGGTGGGGCTGGGGATGAGGGGTTTGAGGTGTAGGAGGGTGCTCCAGGCTGGTACCAAGGGGTCGGAGGGCAGGAGAGGGCTCTGGGCTGGGGCAGGAGGTTGGGTCTGGGAGGGGGTCAGGGGCACAGGCTCCGGGTGGTGCTTACGGTGTCAAGCAGCTCCCAGAAGCAGTGGCATGTTCCTCCTCCGACTCCTACGTGGAGGCGCAGCCAGGAGGCTCTGCGTGCTGCTGCCAGTGGGAGCTGCAGAACCGGTGCTTGTGGCAGGGGCAGCAGGCGGAGCCCCCTGGCTGCCCCTATGCATAGGAGTCCGAGGTGGGACATGCCACTGCTTCCAGGAGCTGCACGGAGCCACGGCAGGCAGGGAGCCTGCCTTGTCCCACTGTACTGCCGATCGGACTTTTAACGGCCCAGTCAGCAGTGCTGACCGGAGCCGCCACAGTCCCTTTTTGACCAGGCATTCCAGTCGAAAACCAGACACCAGGCAACCCTACCTACTTCCTGTCCTTTTCCGTGTAAATTACTTTTCCCATGAGTATGAACTCTGTTTACTAAGGGCTTGTTTACACTGTTGTGCTTCAGTGTAGACAATACCTGTGCCAACGGGAGGAATTCTTCCATCAGCATAGATAATCCACCTCCGCAAGAAGCCATAGCTAGATTGACAGAAGAATTCTTCCATTGGCCTAGCACTGTCTACACCAAAGGTTAGGTAGGCTTAACCTTACCCCTGACTGACTAGCTGGGCCTACCTAACTTGTTAGTGTAGACCTAGCCAAAGGGAGAGTGCAAGAGAGAGAATCTGAATGTGAGAGCTGTATAATGACATTTTTGTGCACAGGTGAATGTTTAGACCCTTTGGACTCTTGTCCACAACCGGAACAAGTGACATAGTGGATTTTGTTTAAATAAAGTTCACCATTCTAGCCAACGTACTGACATGGCCCCCGTTACTATCGTATCTGGCAGCCTCACAATCTTCAATGCAGTTACTATGGCAACACCCACATTTCAGATGGGGACCCGAGGTACAAAGCAACATGCCCAAGCTCATTCAGGAAGCCTGTGGTGCAGCAGAGAATTGAACCCAGATCTCCTAAATCCTAGGCTGATGCTCTAACGACTGAACTCTCTCTTCCCATTCAACAGTAAAAGCAAAGCTGCAGGAAGAATTGGCAGGCAGCCTTAAAATGGTTTCCCCAGTAAGAGCGTAACAAACATTGCTCACCGAACCACCACAAGAGCAGTTTCAAATCTGTTCATATCACTTTAACGGAGATTAAGCTTCTGGGGATAGTATGATGCTATGGCATGATCTTAAAAGGTGCTGACCACTCCTTGGGAGTGGGAAGCACCCTCACCTCTCATTTCAGTGTTGCAGGAAGTTTCCAGTAGTACTTTCAGGCCCAGGGGAGTGTGGCTTTGGATGTAGGTTGTTGAAGTGGCTAATGGCCCCTATCCTATATACACAAGCAGGCATAGATATTGATACTGGCAGAACTCTCTCACTGAGCAGCTTTCCATGAGGAGAGAGAGGAAGCGGCACAGAACGCAGTGCTGTGATAGTCAAAGGATGAGTGAAAAGTTTCATCTCCTTACCTAATCTGGAATTCTAACGCAGGCATTAAGAGGGCATATTATACGCTGTCTTTCTCAGGACAGGGTAAAGATAAAAGCCTGTCTGCCATGGCATCAGAAAACACTTCCCCTAATACCTTACCCACCCTTAATTCCAATGGAGTTAAAACAGAATAAATTTGAGCCAATATATTTGGAATACTTGGTTACTTCCTGGTATATTGGAAATCTTTGCAGTGGTAACTTTTCTGCCACTTATTCTACTGGTAGAAACAGGTTTTTCCTTGTTGTGATTATTACTCTAATTAATTGCTGTAAATTGAGGCTTCTTTTAGCTTCTTTAAACTTTTGTAAAACCTTTTAATGAAAGTCACTGCCTCATGCTTTGTGTGGGAAATCAGAGCTCACAGTTAAGATTAGCATGGAGCACAAGGATTGTTCACCTATTAGACTGCAAAACTGGGAGGTATGTTTTTGTTAATGCAATGATGCCATGTTCTTCCTGTGTTCCTCCAGTCTATGATTAAGTACCCTCAGATGTCTGACTTGAGCAGTTTCACCTCATAAGTGCTAGTACAGCAATTTGCACAATTGCCTTCAGACTGTGTGTCTATGTACTGGGGAGCTGGGGGTAGAAGCAGGGGCGGCTCTATGTTTTTTGCCGCCCCAAGCATGGCAGTCAGGCGGCCTTCGGCGGCATGCCTGCGGGTGGTCTGTGGTCACGCAGATTCGGCAGTGTTTCCGCGGGTGATCTGCTGGTCCCGCGCCTTCGGCATACCCGCCACCGAATTGCCGCTGAAACCATGGGATCGGCGGACCTCCCGCAGGCATGGCGGCGAAGGCTGCCTGACTGCCACCCCGCCAGCGACCGGCAGGCCGCCCCCCGCAGCTTGCCGCCCCAGGCTTGCTGTGCTGGTGCCCAGAGCCGCCCCTGGGTAGAAGGGAGGAGAAGAGAGAATAAGCATTGCTGAAAGTGTAGCCATATTTCATATTTTTACATTCCTAATACATATTTCCATATATGCTATTCAATCAGGCTTTTGTTTGTAGAAGTTTTCAAAAGGTTTAAAACAATGTTAAGAAAAAGCATTAATATGTTTTTGTATATAATACACCCCCCATTCATTAAAATTTCCACCACTCAGCCTAAATATCAATTTACAAACACAAAAGATTAGAATATGTAAACACAATATATTTATGAATGTTCCACATCTGTATATACCTCACCTTCCAAACCATTCACATCCCATGGAGAAAAATGATTGAAAGGGAGTTTGGCAAAAAAAGAAAACAAAAAAACCATAATCATTAAGCATTCAGCATCATCATCCTATCTTATACTCTAGAGAAACTATTTTGTAAAAACTCCTCTTTAAAAAAAAAAATCAAGGCTAAATAATGCCGTAATGTAATAATCCATTTGTGTCAGTGTACAAAGCTGTGAAGAGCTGAGTACTAAACCATATTAACAGAGTTTCAAAATTGTTCTTAAATGTTGTGATTGGCAAAAGACTATTGTAGCAGTGCACCACATTTGATGCTTGAAGGGAACAAAAATTGATCTGCAGAAATAGCTCAAAGGAGCCAGATGGTAGGGTGTTCAACCCATGTCCAAGTCCATCAATGGTAGAGTCAGCGTGCAATTTATATCACTGTATAGAATGGACATGTCCTATAACATTAGAGTTTCACACACAGCTGTAATGGCTGGGGAAAGGATGTTTTTAAAGCAGAGAGTTCTTAAATATCTCCTAATCTGTACCCCTATATTATTGACATTTTTCAATTCCTAATGGGGAAAATAGAAAAAACAGATTTATTTTTAAAACCTCCATAAATCAACTTCCTTTCTGATAACTGATGTTTGATAATTGCTTCCCTTTTACAAATATTGCCACAAAGCATCTCAAGCAATTGAATATATACATCTTATGTAAGTGGGGTTGGCCTATAAGTCAATACATTTAACTAAAGAAAACCTAGCATTTCCTCACCTGACCAAGGTTCTCAAAATCAGGAATCTAAAGTTAAACTCCTGAAGTCCATAGCTGAACTGCTGAATAAGTGGTGATCACCCACTGACTGCAATGGAACTACCAGCTGCTCAACATTTTGGAAAAAAAATCAGGCCACTTATTTAGGAACCTAAAGTTCAATTAATAGATTCCAAGGCCAGAAGGGGCCATTGTGGTCATCTAGTCTGACCTCCTGTATAACACAGGACAGAGAGCTTCCCAAAATAATTTCTAGAGTAGAGCTTTTCGAAAAACATCCAATCTTGATTTAAAAGTTGTTAGTGAAAGCCATGACCCTTGGTAAATTGTTCCAGTGGTTAATTACTCTCGCTGATAAAAAGGTATGCCTTATTTCCAGGCTGAATTTGTCTAGCTTCAACTCTCACCCATTGGATCATGTTATATTTTTCTCTTCTAGACTGAAGAACCCATTAGTAAATATTTGTTCCCCATGTAATTACTTAGAGACTGTAATCACGTCACCCCTTAACTTGTTTTTGTTAAGCTAAATAGATTGAGCTCCTTGAGTCTATCACTCCAAGACATGTTTTCTAATCCTTTAATCATTCTCGAAGCTCTTTTCTGAACCCTCTCCAATTTATCAACATCCTTCTTGAATTGTGGGCACCAGAACTGGATGCAGTATTCCAACAGCAGTCATGCCAGTGCCAAATACAGTGGTAAAATAACCCTCTCTACTTGAAGTTCTTGGCATATGTACCAAAAGAAGAAGGGCCATAGAAATGCCCATAATAAAAATCACTTTAAAAATGTGGTATTTTTAAACTGAAAATGAAAAATATTTTTGATAAAAGGAGAACACATTCATGCTTGACGGCCATGCCATCTGTGTAATTAGAGACTTAAAGTGTATTAGCCACCTGGGGAACTGCATTAGCCAAACAGTCATTTGTAGTGAGCTCCTAAAGCAGAATAGTGTCTTTAGAGTAGGTACTGTGAAAATCTCCAGGAGTTGTTGGCATACCTTAATGACCATACAGTGGAAAAAAATCCAGCAAATGTTTCGTGAAACAATTTCAGCATGACCTGAATCAATGCATTCCACAGACCATCCATCTGACATGACACTGTAACATGAGAAACACTATCTTGTGTACATTGCCTGTGGTGAAGGCTTTGAATTTAGGGCATTATCTCACTGAGGAGTCTTAATGATAAAGGTTCTGCCTTAAGACTCCTTGGACCAAATTAATCCAAGGCTTAAGCAAGGCCAACTCTTATTGGCTCTATGGGTGAAATGCTGGCTTTATTGAAGTCAGTGGGATTTGTGCCATTGACTTCAACAGAGTCAGGATTGCATCTTAAGATTCTATAGCACATGGGCTTGAAAAGATGCACAACTGGAGTTGGAGCACTGAAACCATGTGAAACTCAGCAGCTTATGAGAACTATCATACAAGCTTCAGGATAGGACCGATAATTTTGAGGGAAGGAGGACTTCAAATAATCATTTACTAAAGCATCAAGACAGCTTAGTCTCAGATGTGGTTTGCACGGCAAAGGTATTTTACAAGGTGAGCCATGAATTTACATCTAGTGTTTTCACTTATGGTTTGAGTTTGTGTTTATGCCTTTTTGCATATATTTTATGATTGTAAGGCCTTAGATAGTTTTACAGTTATATATGTGTAATTATTTGCAAGGTAGCAATAATATCTAGCTCTCTTACACCGCTTTTCATCAGTGATCTCAGAACTTTACACTAACCTTATTCCCATTTTACAGGTGGGGAAACTGAGGAAGAGAGGCGAGACTTACCCAAGGTGAGCAGGCGAGAGGCAGAATGGGAATAAGACACAGCTCTTCTGAGTCCCAGTCCAGTATTTTATCCACTAAGCCACATTGCCACCCTACAAGAGCTCATTGTTACCTTGAGCTTCCCCCTGTTGTTTCACCATATCCACATGTTCATTCCTCATTTTATACTCAGATTTTACTTTTCTCAGGGCAGGGACCATCTTTTTCTTATATGTTTGTACAGTGCCTTGAACAGCAAGCGTGACTCCATATGCTTTATGGAAATATGCTTATGAATGACATAACTGGAATATGCTTTACACTAAATACCCCTTGTATGGTGTCATTAGAAAGCTTGTAATCTACTAAGTGTGTTCATCCTATTTGTTTGCATGTATTATTTCTATATGGGGAGTTAGGAGAATAAGATAAACTTGTATCACTGATGTAAACATTAAGTGGAGGCCATTAAGGGTGCTCCAAAAACAAACAATCAGTTGTAAATGGCCTTAATTACTTGAAAGCCTTCCTGTGTATGTGTGGGCCAGCCCATGGGGAATGGAGACTAGGGGGTATTAGACTGACATGTGACCATATCACCGGATAATGAAATCCATCTTAAATCAGGTACTTTTCCATTTAGAAGGAGGGATGGGGACCCAGAGAGAAAAAAGACTCCCGCCTTGTGTCAAAGCTATAAGAGGGGGTGGAGCAGGACAAAAGAGGCTGCCAATCATGAGAAAACCCCGGATTGCAACCTGAGATGTCTGCTGGAGCTAACAAGGACTGCACCAGGGGAAAGGATTGGGCCTAGTCTAGGAAGGAATCTAGTCTGTGAAAGAAGCTTATTGGAACATCTCTGAGGGCGAGATATTGCCTGTAACACTGCTCTACAGCCAAAATGCTTCTGAAATAAATGTAGTCAAACTGTACTAATTCTGGGTCACTGAGAATGAAAATGATGCTTAAAATTGTTGATTGGCTCTAGTTTCAAGATATGCTATTGGGTCAGTATATACGACCCTTGACTTGGGAATGGCGGAGGATAAGTGAGTTATAAAGGGAAGGGATCTCCATTTAAACCAGAAGTGACTAAAATACATCTTTGACTGTATCTATGAATAAATCTATGACTGGGTTTGGACAGTACTTGCTTTTTAGGCAAAACAATGAATGATGCAAGCTGAAGCTGGTATTGCGTCATACATGATATGAATTGCATCATGTTATTCCTAGAAGTCATGGATGATGCAATCATAATGAAGCTTACATCAGTCTGCTGAACAAATTGCCCTATATCAGCTCTAGAAATCATACAGTGTCGTGCTCTCTTATTTGTCAATGTTTGATTTTGCAAAGGGACACATTTCTGTTTAGCCAAAGTGAGCAGAGATGCCTCGTACTTGTGTGAACAGTGCAGATAACTTCTGCTATGTTTGTGGTGAAGTGACTTTTGCCTCACAAAAGCATAGTATAACCACTATGGTTAAGAAAACCTATCACCTTTATTTTGGCTGCAAAATTGGAGATCAGGACAAGAGGTGGGCCCCATACATATGCTGCAACACTTGTGCAACAAATCTTTGCCAGTGGTTGAACAGGAAAAGGAAATCTATGCCTTTTGCAGTGCCAATGATTTGGAGAGAGCCAACAGATCATACCAGCAATTGTTACTTCTGCATGGTGTCTCCAGATGGGAAAGGTGTGTCAAAGAAGAAAAAGTGGATTGTGCATTATCCAAACATTCCATCAGCTATACGCCCAGTACCCCACAGAGAAGGACTGCCAGTTCCTGATGCACCAGAATCACTCTCACTTGAGTCAGACGAGGAAGAGGAAGAGGATGAAACTTCTGGTCCTGAACCATCAATGTCACAGGACCCACATTTTCTCCCATCCTCCTCCTCTGAACCACATCTCATAACACAAAGTGAACTGAATGACCTTGTCAGGGATTTGGAACTACCCAAGAGTAAGGCAGAGCTGTTGGGCTCCAGACTACAGCAGTGGAATCTCCTGGCAGGTGATGTTAGGGTTTCCATGTTCCATGACCGTCAAAAGGATCTTGTCCCATTCTTCTTCATGGAAGGTGATCTTGTAGCCTGCAACAACATCGATGGTGTGATGGCAGCCCTCAACATCGTTCACGATCCAGATGAGTGGAGACTGTTCATTGATTCATCGAAGACTAGTCTTAAAGCTGTTGTACTGCATAATGGCAATGTTTTGCCATCAATTCCAGTTGGTCATGCAGTCTATATGAAGGAAACCTATGACAACATGAAACAACTTTTGAGGTGCATAAACTATGACCAACATCAGTGGCAGCTTTGGGGCGATTTGAAGGTTGTTGCTCTCTTGCTTGGTCTGCAGACTGGATACACAAAGTACTGCTGTTTTCTCTGCGAATGGGATAGTCATGCAAGAGATTCCCACTACATCAAGAAAGATTGGCCACTCCGACAGTCATTGGAGCCTGGGAGGAAAAGTGTTCAGCATCCACCACTTGTTGAATCAAGGACGATTTGGTTACCACCCTTACACATCAAGCTGGGTCTGATGAAGAACTTTGTCAAGGCCATTGACAAAACGCAAGCAGCTTTCAAGTACCTCCGTGGAAAATTTCCAAGGTTAAGTGAAGCTAAGATAAAGGAAGGTGTCTTTGTTGGTCCTCAGATTCGTGAACTTCTTCGAGATGATGCATTTGACCATGCACTGCGTGGCAAGGAAAAGACGGCATGGAAAGCCTTCCAGTTAGTGGCAATACATTTTCTCGGAAACAACAAGGCAGACAACTACAGGATGTTGGTGGAAAACCTCCTCAAGGCATACAAAAGCCTTGGTTGCAACATGTCACTAAAGATACATTTTTTGCGCTCTCATCTAGATTTTTTTCCACCGAACTGCGGAGCAGTGAGCGACGAGCACAGCGAGCGATTTCACCAGGACATTGCAACAATGGAGAAACGCTGTCAGGGCAAATGGAGCCCATCAATGCTTGCAGACTATTGCTGGACAGTGACAAGAGATGCTCCATTTAATGAATACAAAAGACAAGCCAAGAAGCGCCGAGTAGACACTGAATAGGACTAAACTATGTACATAATAGTTTTTTGCCTTGTGTTTCATAATAAATTTTATTCATATAACCCTTTTGCTGATTTTTAAAGTGTTACATAAACAGGACAGGTGAAATATTATGTAAAGCAACCATAAATACATGAAAAGGCCTAGGTTACAATTTATGATTAAAACTCTACTATCTACACAATATACATAGACATAAAATGTAAACTTAAATATCTTAGAAACAGTAGCCAGTTGTTTTAATTGTCATATTTGAATTCAGCACATCAAAATACATAATAAATAGCACATTTTATCTCTGAAGCAGACGACTTCTCAAAAATTGTAGACCAGTGTAATCAGTTTCTTAATGTATTAAGCTTAGACTTGTGTGTTTTTGCTTTAGTTTGCTTGGTGACTTACTTTGTTCTGTTATTACTTGAAACCACTTAAATCCTACTTTTTATATTTATATTTAATACAATTTAATACAATCATTTTCTTTATTAGTAAACCCAGAGTAAGTGATTAATACCTGAGGGAGCAAACAGCTGTGCATCTCTCTCTATCAGTGTTATAGAGGGAGGACAATTTATGAATTTACCCTGTATAAGCGTTATACAGAGTAAAATGGATTTATTTTGGGTTTGGAACCCATTGGGAGCTTGGTGTCTGGAGGCAAGTAACCTGCTGAGCTGTTTTCAGTTTAGTCTGCAGCTTTGGGGGTGTGGACCAGATCTGGGTCTCTGTTGCAGCAGGCTAGCGTGTCTGGCTCAACAAGGCAGGGTTCTGGAGTCCCAAGCTGGCAGGGACAACGAGCTCAGAGGTAATTTCAGCACATCAGGTGACAGTCACAGGGGGATCTCTGTGACCGAACCCATCACAGCAAGGTCCTAACTTTTAGGTGCCATTTCAATGTAACAGGCACGGGCTCACTTCTGGTTTATGCCTTACGTTCCTAAAGCTCATGCGTCAGGGTTTCAGACAGCCATGGAAGAGGCCAGGAAGGGTTTGCTGCCCCATATATTTGGAGAGTTTTTTTTTTTTTTTTTTAAAACAACAACTCCTTCATCTGAAACATCAGAGATGGCCATGGCTGCAAATGGGACATTGGGAAAGCATCCAGCATTCTCTATCTATCAAGTGCTTCTGATGGTTCTTGCTCACATGTTCAGGATCTAACTGACCACCATAGGTGGGGCTAGGAAGATATTTCTCCCCAGGCAGTGACCTTAAGCAGTTTTCACTTTCCTCTGCAGCGTGTCAGTGTGGGTCACTTGCCAGGATTATCTAGGAATATTTCATGTAATCATTTCCCTGCCATTGCAGGGGCCTCGAGCACCCACTGGCTTCTCCCCGTGGCCCCGCCCAGCCCCCCTGCTACAACTCATTTCTGCCTCCGCCACGAGCGCACTGCCGCTTCCTGCTTCCCCTCCCTCCCAGCTCTTGCTCCGTGACACAGCTGATTCGTGTGGCAAGGAGGGAGGGGGGAGAAGGGGGAATGCCACGCGCTGGGGGAAGCAGTGGGACTGGGGCGGGGATTTGGGGAAGGGATCCAATAGGGGCGGGGGGGGAGTTAGGGCGGGGACTTTGGGGATGGGGTGGAGTCAGGGCGGGGTCAGGGGTGGGGAGGGGGGCGTGTGGGTACCCACAGGCGCTGGAGAAAGTTGGCACTACTGGCCTCGAGTACTGGTGCACGTTGGTCCCTCCTACTCTCTGCTCTGCCTGGGGCACATAACTCTCCATTCTCCTGAGGAATATAATTCTTTGGTCTCATTTTGGTTGCTGGGTTTAGTGTGTGCGGCACTGGTGGCCTTTGCAACACAGGAGGTCAGAGTAGATAATTGTGTGGTCCCTTCTAGCCTTTAACTCTAACACAAATAGCTATACTAAGATAGTAATGCATACGAAAAGTGTATCCTTTTTGTCTTCTTTCTGAATGATTATTAACAATAATACCCAATTACCAGAATAAAGAGCCGGCATAGGTAAAGTACACAGACATGGTTGGGTAAGTTTTCAAACCAGCATCTGCACACACCTAGTTAACAACTTTTTCCCACTTCTGTCTCCTGGGTTCTGTTGCAGAGGCATCTGCTCCTTTCTGCTCATTTTTACGTGTGTGTTAGGCTGCTTGAATTTAAAAATCCCAGGGGATTAGAAAAAAAAAAAGGGAACAACACTCGTGTCCTGGCCAATGTTCCCCCTCAAGAAAAACAGGTTCTGATGTTTTAAAAGCGTTGAGAAAGCTACTGCTGGGCCAATAATGGCTGCTGTGTTTTGTTTCCAGAGTGAAATTCTCCTCTCAATTACACCCTGATTCCCGTGAAATCAACAGAGTCGCACCAGTGTAAGAGACTAGAATTTGTCTGTCTCTATTTTAAGGTATCTAACTCATCTCTTTGTAAAGCCGGATGGCTGAAATGGAGGAGTCTTGCTATATCTTTCTATGCCTGTTGAAATGAAGAAAGGAAATGTAATAATATGCACAGGGCCCTAAGGTTTCTGTAAAATAATATAGATTGATGTGCATAAGAGAACATAGCATTCATGATTATAAATGGAAGGCAAAAGGACAGCAAGGGACCAGTATTCTTAAGGACCTGTCTACTCTGCAGATTTTATCACCAAAGCATTAGTTAAAAGGCATGTTTCATTTCTTTTGGTGATGCTTGTTGTGTCAGCAGGGAAACAGACACAGAGCAGACCGCAGGTTAGGTAACAACAGGAGCATGTTTATTTAGAAACCACTCAGGGTATGTCTTTACTGCTGAGATAGGCACCACTGGTCTCAGTACTCAGGTTAGCATAGCCCAGGTCTGAGCAGACATGCTACAAAGCCAGACCTAAGTTAGTCTGAAATCACTGGTGCTGTACTCCCCTGTGTATGGTGCTAGGACTTCTGGGATCTATCCCAGGGTTCTTTGTGCCACAGTAAGCTGTGCTGCTTTATGATTGTTTCCCATTGAATTGTGGGAGTATTTGTCTGTCTTTCTGGGCACAAATTGCAAGAAGGCATTAGAGGATTATCAATCAGTATTTGAGTGATTTAGCCTGAGTTCTCATTGTGAAGTGGGTGGTTTACCAGCCTGAGTGAAAGCACAACCCAGGCTCTAACCAACACCCCCAGCTATGAAAGCACCACCAAGCTCAGGTGAGAGGGTTGTGTTTGCAGAGGGGAGGAGGGTTACGGTAACACTCAAGTAACAGTCTGGGCTAATTCTGCAGTGCAGAGCCGTAACTAGGTATTTTTGCGCCCGAGGCAAGAATATAAAATTGCGCCCTCCCCCAGGGTCGGCTCTTCAGCAGCAATTGGGTGGCGGGTCCCTCAGTCCCTCTCGGAGGGAAGGGCCTGCCGCCAAATTGCTGCCGAAGAATGAATGAAGGGGCGGTGGTAGAGCCTATGATTTTGGGGGGTCAACTCATGATTGTTGACTGCTTGGGCGGTAATGTTGCTTCCAAGATGGTCTTTGGTTCCAGTCCAGTTCCAATCCAGAGAGGGACTCACAGGTCAAGGGAGGAGGGAGGTGCTGGATATCAGCAGTGGCCACTAGGGATCAGCATGTGTCCGAAGAATGCTGGGAGTTCAGGTTTGCAGGGCACGATCGGGGTGGCAGGTTTGTAGAAATTTTGGTGGTGCCAGGAACCTGCCCCCACCCAAACTCTGCCCCCCCACCCGCCCAAGGCTCTGGGAGGGAGTTTGGGTGAGGGAGGAGGTCTGGGGTGCAGGTTCTGGGAGGGAGTTTGGGGATGGGAGGGGTGCAGAGAGATGGGGTGCAGGGGTGAGGGCTGTGGGGTGTGTCTGCAGATGAGAGGTTTGGAGTGTGGGGGGGGCCCAGGGCGAGAGTAGGGGGTGTAGGGGGTGAGGGCTCTGGCTGGGCCTGGAGATAAGGTGTTTGGGGTGCTGGAGGGGCTCAGGGCTTGGGCAGAGGGTGCGGTGGGGGGGTGAAAGCTCTAACTGGGGGTGAGTTTGGGGTGCAGGCAGGCTGCTCTGGGACAGGGGCCAGAGAGGACGACTCCCCCCAGCCCTTTTCCTGCCAGCAGCAGCAGGCTCTGGGGGAGGAGCCCCCCTTTCCTGCCCCCCCAGCAGCACACTCACCCCCACCACTGTCACTGCATGTGCTCCTAGGGCCCCTCTCAGGTCCAGGAATGTTCCTCGCCTCCCCCGTGGTGGGTGCCGGGGGGTACTGTGTGTGCCTCCAACCATGTTGTTGCCCCTGACTGTAGCCTCACTGGGGGTGAGGGATGGGGCTGCCTCCTTGCCCAGCATAGGGCAGGAGTGGTGACTGCGGGGGGTGGGGGGGCTGTGCTGCTGGAGGGTCCCATTGGAAAATAAAAGGGTCTTAGGGGGAGAGGCAGGCTCAGAGTAAGTCTGCCCTGGCATTGGAGATGGGGGGCACTAAGACCCTGCGGCAGCAGTTGCTGCAGGGAGGCAGCATGGAGCTGCTCGGGTCTGGGTGACACTTGGGGGGGGGGGGGGGGGGCGCACACAGGAGAAATCACCCAGGTTATAAATATCTCTGTGCCAACAATTCCCCCCCCCCCCACACTGCCTGAGGCAAGTGCCTCACTCGCCTTGCCCTTGTTACGGCACTGCTGCAGTGATAAACTTCAAACTTCTTGCCTCGCTGATAGCGGCCCAGAAGGAACAATCTATATTTTCAGAGCTAGGGGAAGGGCACACAGAAAAGCCACAGAGCAATCAGGCTTTCAAAGAACAGACACTCAAGGAATATACCCAAATAGGACAGTAGTCCTCTTATTTTACATATCCCAACCCCTGGCAAGATCCAAAGCCCACTAAGGTCAAAAGGAGTCTCTCTGTAGACTTCAGTGGGCATCAGGCCCAATGTGCATATCCAACATTGTCATTACAGCCTTCATAATCACATTTAGCCTCCTCTCACACGGTTGTCAAGTTCTGTGATTTTAATTGCAAATCTCAATGTTTGGACTCCTGGAGTCATGTGATTATGTGATAAACCCCGCTACCATTTAAAAAGAAAAAGTGAGTTTGTAGCCTTCAGGTTACAAATAAAAGCTTGGAAACATGAACCTTCAAGGCTAACGCCTCCACAAAGGCAAATAAAAATATGGTATTTATTATATTTTAGAGTGTCGTGGTTTTCTGGGGCCGGCCTCATGATTGTCAAACGTGGGGTTGGTAAAACTGCATTTAGTTCTATATTTACCCAAAGGTATTCTTGTGCCTCTCTGAGCTGACCATGAGAAATGTGGCCCCATTTGGTGTGCTTGTGCATTTAGCAGTAAGTGGATTGGAGGAGGCAAGTGTGAACATTTATCAATCAGTGTTTTTAATTTTCTCTCTTCTCTGCCTTAGTTTTTTACACTTCTGCTTCTTGCTTGGTTATTTTTTTAAACACATTTACTACTGAGTATTTTTATTTGTTAAAGAGCTCCTAGTGGTAGACCTTGTAGATGCATACAAAGCAAAAAAAATAAAATAAAAATAAAAATCATATCCCATTGGCAACTGCCCAATAGCATTGGTTGACAGTGCTGATGTGGTGGATGCAAAGGGAAATAATAAGATGACTAGAATAATTGCTCAAATCTCCTCCCACTTCATTAGCGTACATACTTTGTTCTATTATTCCTGCTAATAAACAGGGAAAGGGCTCTTTTTAAGCATGTATTTAAAAAAAATAAAAATTCATCCTACAAAATTCAGCAACTTGGTTGGGCCATTTCCTGGAAATGAATGACTGGTTGGAGGTAACGGTACAAAAAACTCAGTTTAAGCCCATCAACTCCTCCCACATGATCATTAAACTCCATAAAATGCCATGTGCCATGATAGCTATTGTTTAAACTTTAGTTTCTTCACACGAAGAAGCTATGTACTGTGTACTGAACTCTAGCCAATGTCTCTAAGCTTGAGTTTAACTGTACGTGTGTGTACACACACACAAACACACCCGCCTGCCCACCCAAGCTTTTTTTAATCTCTCTCCTTTCATAGGGTTCCTTAAGAAAAAAAATCTTAAATGAGATATTGTATGAAGGTAACATTGTTAGATGGAGCTTTGAGACATTTTTTCTTTGTGTTACATAGATGCTAAGGAGGTAACAATAAATATATGGTACCAAAGAACCACATGCAAAAAGATGCAAGGGAACTTTGTGGTGTGTGATATGCTAGAACTTTTCTGACCATCAGGGCCATATTTTAAAATAGGCTCCTGAAAGTGTACCATGAAAACTTACAAATGCACACACTTGTATCAAGAGTACAAACTTTAGCAGTTTCCTGATTTGCATTCATGAGTCTGGGTCTGCACAAGCATACACCTGTTTGGCTGCAGAGTGCTGCGTTTTGTGAAAGGACATGGAAGTGTTCACATATGTAGATCAGTTTTCTCTACAGAAATATATTTAGAAGAAGCTATGGAAGTGAGAGTAAAAGATGGAAGAAGAGACCAAGAGAAAGGGATCAAGAAAAGTTATCTTTCCCCCCATTCTCCTCTATTTTGTTCCATTTTCCTGTCAGAAAGAGGGGAGATGAAAGTAAGCAATTTCATTTTGCATAAGCTTGGTAGTTGTCTTCAGGCGGACAGCCTGGGATAGGGTAGGTGCCTGCTTGTCCTTTCTCCCCAATTTGAGCAATTCTCTAAGTAGGAAAAAGGACAGGAGTACTTGTGGCACCTTAGAGATTAACAAATTTATTTGAGCATATTTGTTAGTCTCTAAGGTGCCACAAGTACTCCTGTTTTTTTGCGGATACAGACTAACAGGTTTCAGAGTAGCAGCCGTGTAAGTAGTAAAGCCTCTATGTATGCTAGTTCTTTCTCCACACTGTGAAAAAAATGTCAGCACTTTGAGGAAACTGACCAGTTTTTTTTCCAGCTTGCCTTAGGGTTTTCTGGAATTTTTGCTACTGTACATTTATTTAAAGTAACCTTATATATTCAAAAACATGCTGACCTTTGGTTGCTCCTGATTTCCAATAGGGTAAGCAAGATCAGAATCAGCCCCGAGAATTTATTTTGTTTGCAATCATTTTTACTCTGTGCACATTTCCACCCAGGAAGTCGATCTTGCCAGCATCAGATGACAGGATAGTAAACTGCAGCACATGCACTCCCATCATCCCCGCTAGAGAGAAAGTTCTGATCTAGACTGATTATAAGCATCATGATCTATTGACAATCTCCTCCAAGTTCACAGGGCAATCTGTTTCTAAATTAAGGTAGCTATAATATAAATACTTTATTTTTTTTGACTGCCATTATATTTTGCCTGGCATTAACCAGACACTGTTACTGTTTTGTGGCTGTGTCACTGCCAGTTAATGAACTTAAACATGATCAGCTGGTGCAGAGTGTCACAAGCCAAAACCTCTTCTGCTTATTCACAGTGGCATTGTGTGTGTGCGTATTATATATAAATGATTCATCAGTATACCTGTGCTTTGAACTACTTTGCAAAGCTACTGTTAACCACTAACATAAGAAGTTAGGAAACCGGGGCTTGATCCTTCACAGCCTTACTCCTAAGAGTAGCCCCACTTGGTTAAAGGATCTAGCCCAGACATTGTATATACAACTCTGGAAACATTTCTCACATTCTCTGCCATCCAGTATATTTAAAATATGCTTTGTAACTGTCATCATTACATATCTTGTATTAAAACAGCTATTTTAGAATGCAACTTAGGCCATTATGCATTAACTATCATTTATTATTTAATCCTCCCACAAAGTGGCTACAGCAAAAGGAATTACCATTTTTGTTGGCTCTCTCAGTTTCATAATAAACATATTTTTATTTGAGCAAGATGTGTGTACCATGAAAATATTTCAAGGAAAAATAAATTATTCAAACGGACAGCTTTGTTGTAGATTATGCTGGGCATTTTTTCTTAGATGTAATTTATATCAGTATCATTTGTTATAACTGATAAAATACTAAAAGCTTTTTAAAAAGCTAAAAAGATTTACTTTTTATTGTCTAGACTTTATGTAAGCCATTGCTAATTAATACTGCCCTTCCTGGTGGCTTTGTAGAAGGCATAATTCAAACAAACCAATTATAAATGATTTTTCAATGTAAACTTTTAACAATGTAGCGCCTAAGGGTTTGCTGAACATAAGAGTACAATTTACAAAACGTAAGGTTTAACTAAGGTCAGGGATATCTCAGGCATTGATGGATGTAGATGCAAAAAAGTGTCCAACTTCGGAAAGACAATCTTTCCTTCAAGACTAAACAAAATGCTAGCAGTGGTGATAAATAGATACAAAAATATACAAGAAAGAAAGTCAGAAGGATATTTTGAGGTTCTGCCAAGCAAAATACAACTAAAAAAAGATGCAACTTTTAATGCCATATGATTTTCATACCCATTTCTTTAGCAGAGTCAGCGGAGGCTCAAGGAAGCCAAACATCCTCCCAGAGTCATACGCGGTCTTGGTTTTATGCCTGAACCCAGAACCTCCCCCACCCGCTTTTTCTCCAGATACTAAAGCACAAGTCCTACATCTTTAACCTCCTCTTCATTCCCCATTGAAAGCAGCTGTGGCAAGACTGGGCACCAGAAAACTCCATTTAGTTGGCCCCATTTGAGTTGTGGGTTCTATGAAATCCAGCTTTGGACTAGCCTGTATGGAATTAACTCTTCCCAATTAAATAATGTAATGACTCACTTATTCTATTTTCTAGTAGTTATCAAATTTCCCCCCCCATCACATTTCCCTCATATGTAATAACTAGCAAATCCAGCCTGATTGACAAATGAAGAGCTTGTTTATATAGTGCCTAGCACAATGAGGCCCCAGTCTCCAACTGGAGCCTGTGGATAGAAATTGAAGCCTGTAAGAGAAATAAATAACAATTATCTTAGTTGTTATAGAAACATCTGTTTATGTACTTCTGCTATTGTCGTTATTTTTTCTTTCCTCAAAGCGATGTGGCTTCAGGGATGAAGTCTCCACCCAGCTCCCTTGAGACATTTAATTACGTTAATGGGGTGATCAATTATGTTTCTTCTGCTGAATGAGAATTTGAAGAAAACAGATCATAAGAAACGTATGAGTCAACAGTATCCTACCCACTGTGTAATGATAGAAGAGGGCATAGTGGGTGTCTGCGCGCTTAGGGAGAGTAAGGCTAGTGCTCACAGTGCAAGCACTGAAGATAAACATATGTAAGCTCTCTTTAATAACTAACTCTCCTACTCCTTTTGCTTGTTTGGTTAGCAATCTTGATGATTCTTTCCTCTGGTATCTGACTCTGCTGCTGGTGAGGCATTATGATTTATGATGTCACAGCGGATTATGGCCTCTTGATATAAGCCAGAAGCAGGAGGTGGAAGGGGACAGTATGTTCTGAGACAGTGTTTTTTTCGAGTGTCTCTTACAAATCTGAAGCCAATTTTATATATTACATATACACACACGAAACACGGGGTTTAATAATATTCTGTGCTAGATCTAAATTATTGAAAAAAATATTTAATATTAAATCAAGGTAGAATTAACAGAACAATCACATACTTTTCTAATTACCAGACATAACACTCTACTGCACTTTAGGTAGCTTATGCATTTGTCATCTGGTTTGCATCTATCATTCCTATTTGGTTATTTCATTCATATTTGCCCATTGCTATAAAGTTGTTTGGGTGATCTCTATTTTGTCATAGCAGTTGTACTACCTATCTAATGGAGACAGTCAGACCTTTTAAAAAATGTCTGTTGCATTGGATTATGTATTACTGCATTGAATTGTAATATGCCACATAGGTTAACATGCTTCAGCATGGTCTGGGATCATATGCAGTGTATCAGACAGAAGAGGAGGGAAAAAAAAGTCTCTTTTAGATCAGTCTTCATATAGTGAAGTATGGCTCTGATGCAACTCTCATTGAAATCAAGGGGAGCTGAATCAGGAGTTATAATAGCAGAGAGGTGCTCCTCCTTTGCTCCTTAGAAGGGCCTTTTGACTCCATGCACTTGCAGAGGATACTGCCACTTTTGGGGTGACCACTAGAAATGCCTCAACCTCATTCCCTCCAGAGGGCATCTGCTGCAAGACCAACCTGCCTCCTCTTCACTACCAATCGGAAGCAACTGCAGCAAGGGTTGGCATATCCATTGAGTTGGGCCCATTGGGCATTTCCTATTCCTCCTCTGCTATTGGAGCAGGGGATAAAGAGAAAGTGAAAATTCCTTTGGAGTCAGCGTTTAACACCTAGCTGTCAAGTGGTAACTGCTGCATTCCAAGGGAAATAGCCCAGTGGGACACATTTTCAGTCCAACGAAACTTTGCCGTAAGTGGAGTAAAGCGTCACTGCAAATTCAGTGAGTTTGTTGAAGGGTGTTGAAATAATGGAACTGTCGCTCCACTGCTGGAGTTTCAGGATCTCCGAGTTCATTATGGATCCTGATCCATAAGCAGGATCTGCAGTTATTTCGTTAATGAGAGTCAAGTAAGAATCACTATTAAATAATTAGTGAGGCAGTCTGGCCTAGGGGATAAAGTACTGTACTAGGATTCCTGGGTTCTGTTCTCAGCTCTGACACTGGCCTGGTGGATGACCTTATGGAAGTCACTTTGCCCCTCTGTACCTAATCTCCCCTTGTATGAAATGGGAACAATATCCCATGAGTTCTACAGATGAAATGCCATGTATAAGAGCCAGGTATTATTATTAAATGAAGCATTTTTCCCCTGGAGGTACACAGGTAGTTCAGAATTATACAGAATACATATTTAGTTTGCCTATTTATTTTTGTACATGATAATCTCGGGACATTTGAATAGGGCTTTCCTTTTCTGGTTGTTATTTATGTTTGAATTGAAGAAAATTCCTTCTTTTAGAAACATAAAATTTGAGGAAGTGAGCCAAAATAGCAGCTTGTCTTCTGGGCAGCAGGGAATACAGCTGTCAGAAATGTGTTCAGCAAAACTATAGATCTTTTCAAAATATCATATTTTTCTCTTGGCTGCAATAGTTTATTTTGTTTTTAAAATGAGGGAAATAGCCTCCTTTTGAAAAGTTGTGTGTTTTTGTAAAAGCTAATATCACAGATTGGTCAACTAATTGCTTATTTTCCCCAGGTACGATTGTTAGGGGTAGAAACTCATTCATATAAAAGATCCCCTTGCTCCTGTACGGCCTACACATTTATTTATGTATTTATTTAAGCCACTAAATATTTAGATATGAGGTTTTCATTTCTGGTTTTCAGCTGGTCAGAAAGTGCCAAAATGCAACCAGAAAAATTAGCGCTCCCCCGACCCCAATCCTCCCTGAGTGATAAAAAAGATTCATCAATCTCCTATGACCATCACCCTGCCTCCACAGGAATCCCTACTTCTCTAGTAGGCAGGGTACCCCACCATCCACTCACTTTGTACTGTCAGGTTGGGAAATGTGGCCTTCAACTGTTCCTCCTCACCTTCCAGAATTTTCCAAAATAGGCTGAGTGCCCACTTCTATGGGAGGAACTTGTTAGTGGCATTCCTTCTCACTACCTCCAGTCTCCAAGGAGGCATCTTCTAGGAAGGTGGATGGCTTTTCTCCCTTTGATCCCTGGATATTCTGGGGCCAAGATACTCCAGGCTGCACTGGATTAGAGCTGAAAAATCCATATTCTCAAATTCTAGGTACAGCCCCAGAGTGTTAAAATGTCAATGAAGAGTCAACAGCAGGACTCAGGGTACCATTTAAGTTATTACTGTAGTGAAGGGGAGTGGGCAGACCTTCTACTTCCACAAATATGCCTCCTTGGAAACTGGAGGTAGGCTGAGCCTGACTATTGGCTGGTTTACCAAGAGCCAAAAAAATGTGTGGAGGATCATTTCTTGAAGATGCCAAATTGGGGACTTGCAGTTTCCACATCCTTCTCCCCACCCTACCCCCAAAGACAAAATATTTGGAGAGTTGGACTGTTTTAGAGGAAGAGGATCCTCTGGGAAAGGAGGGATGTTGTTTGGGATGAGTGATGGTTGCTCACTTTGGCGAGATGAGTCCCCAGTGGTTTAGATGCTGCACCCACAATCAGAACCTTCGGGAGAGGTGTCCATTGCTAATACATGTTGTATGTATTTACATGGCAGTCGTATCTTGGAAGCAGAGATTCATAGAAAGTGTTAGATAAGAGTGAGGTTTTTGGCTCAGATTGTCTCTCAAGTCACTGTGATGTTCATAAGTGAGAAAAATTGATTTGGCATTGAGACAGGATTTCACCACACTCATGGTTATGGAAATCAGTTATGGCCATGGAGAAAGTCTGTATATGGATTAATAAACTGACCTGATGACTTGTTCCTGCTTTAATATTTTCATGGCCTTTTATCCAGAATAAAAATGTCAGTAGGTACCACTTGACTAAAATGCTAAAATGGCAACAAAAAAGGGAATTGCACATTACACAATAACTGCTTCTTTCACCTACAATTTTCCTTCTTTCTTAGAAAAAAGTTGGACACTTTTCCTACTTTATTGTACCAGGCTGAAAACACCTATAGGAAAAATCCTATTCTCTATGAAATCCTACAGGTTTCTAGAGTTGCATAGAAGGGAAGGGAAAAAAGCTTCCCCAGTTGAAACTACAGAGGGAATTGTAGGTAGGTAGAATAAGGTTGTCCCTGCAGGAATTGGGCTAAGACATCTGAACTGCTCCTCTTCGAAAAGTAGAAGGCATTGTGGCCTAGTGTCGAGACTCTCAAACTTTTTCATAACACATCTTAGTAGAGACATCGTCTCATGGACGCTTCCCCTCCCATACTCACACAGACCCACCTCCCTTCATTTGCCATCACCAAAGATCACTTTTCCACCCATCCCTACCACATATAAAGAAGAACAGGAGTACTTGTGGCACCTTAGAGACTAACAAATTTATTAGAGCATAAGCTTTCGTGGACTACAGCCCACTTCTTCGGATGCATAGAAGTGGGCTGTAGTCCACGAAAGCTTATGCTCTAATAAATTTGTTAGTCTCTAAGGTGCCACAAGTACTCCTGTTCTTCTTTTTGCGGATACAGACTAACACGGCTGTTACTCTGAAACCTGACATATAAAGAAGATTGTGATCAATTGTTCTCCAAGTCTACTGGAAGTAGGACAAGAAGTAATAAACTTGATCTGCAGCAAGGGAGATTTAGGTTTGCTATTCGGAAAAACCTTTGAACTATAAGGGTAGTTCAACTCTGGACTAGGCTGCCAAGTTTATCACTGAAGGTTTTTAGGAATAGGTTAGACAAACACCAGTCAGGGATAGTCTAGGTGTACTTGGTCCAGCCTCAGCATAGCGGGGTGGACTCGATGACTTCTTAAGGTCTCTTCCAATCCTACATTTCTACCTAACAATATGGTTGGCAACTGCTTACATGGAAGGGTAACATTATGAAAATAATGCAGTTTAGTTGTCTTTTAGTGCAGTTCAGCAGATTTAAAAAATATAAAAATAAAATAGAACCACCAGCACTATGTGACTAGCTTGCTCTGTGAGAAGCATGGGTCCAGTGGACACAGCAGTGGACTGAAAGCCAGGAAACCAAGGTTCCATTTCCAGTTCTGCCACTGAATTGCTGTGTGACCCCGGGGCAAGACACAGTTTCTTTGTGCCTCATTTTCTTCATTTGTAAAATAGGGTATAACAACATTTACCCTCTTTGTACAGCACTAAGATAGCTAGGAATGACAACTGTTATCTAAATGTGTATTAGTAACAAAAAGTGCCTCATCTTTAATGAGCCAGAGAGATCAATACTTCATTGGTATGTCTTATCTAAAAGAAGCCTCTTGAGTAGCACTGTGCCCCTTGGCATCATGCTGGAGCACTGATTCAGTCCTGACTCAGAGGGGAGAGCAATGTTCTCTCAGGCCCTGATCCTACAAAGACCTATGCAGAGGCTTAAAGTTAAGAATACATTTTTGCAGATTCAGAGCCTTAATTCACTAACACCACTGCCTGCTTCATAGTTTTCTTTGGAGATCTTCCAGTCCTGACCCCGTTTAGCTAGAGGGACGATGGGGTCAGAGTCACAGGTGACACGCCTGCTGTGCATTTGATCAAAATGTAGTGAAACAATGTAAAATATAATGACATTAGACAAAATATGAGAGTAAAATAGGGGCCAAATACTATTCTCATTTACACCACAGAGAATCCATTGTGACTCTATAGAACTCCGAGAGTCAGCTCAGTGGAGTCACTATGGATTTACACTGGTGTCAGAATAGGATTTTATCCATAAGTATATGCTGCCTTTTTTGACAAATTAAAGAAAAAGAAATCAGAACGCCTATAACATTTTTCAACTATGCAGTTCAGTAAGGAAACAATATAGGCTCTAGTTATTTAGGTGCCAATCCTGCAGGCTGCTCCATGTGGAGAGACCTTTGCAGTAAGGTCTACTGGGCTCCATATAGCCACAAGTCTCTGAAGCACCTTTCAGGATTGGGGCTTTAGACTGTAAACTCTTTGGGGGCACGGATTGCAACTCCTGCGGGTGGACAGCACCTAGCACATTGGAGATGCTACTGGAAACAAGTAAATAGTAGATTTAATTATAGTTACTGTGGGATTGTTGAAAGTGGACTGCTATAAATATGGTGGTAAAGCTGTAATTTTGTTATATTCAGGACAAGGGTGCTTGGTCATATTGGGATTTTTTTGGTACTAATTACAGTGCCTGCAAGCAATGAGGCAAGAGAACCGCTTTAATATAATTTGCAAGAGGCTTTTGTTTCCTTCAATTGCTATTGTAAGAAGGTGCATTTATAAAAAAATATTTGGCTGATGAGTTGTATAATTGACATAGTTTAACACCAGCTACAACGTACCAATCAGGGAACTAAAATATGTGCTTCTAAAATCCATGGGTAACAAAGAGCATTGGCACTTTGGTTACGGCAGCTCTCAGCATCTTACACAACCTCTGATTGCCTTTCTTTTCTGCATTTGGGGAGAAGAGGGCATGTTTATTTTTCTTCTTACTCTATCCCCTTTTGTGCTTGTTCATTTGCTAGGTGCATAAAAGAGAGGAGGTCACTTGTGCACATGGGATAAAGAGGTATTATGAATTCCAAAGTGTTTGCTTCATTGGGGAAAGCACACAGAGCAAGAAAGCCCAAGAACATAATGTGTGAATTTGTAATGAATACTGTGCCAACTGTTTGAGAGTTTTTCCCCCCTACCTGTAGCAGTTTTATTCACTTGGGAGAGTACTGCATACAAGATATTCTTTAGTAGTATGCTGGCTGCTATTTAATTTTAATAAATTTAATCCTTTATATCAATGTAATATTCTTTAGACAAGCACTTGCAAGACAGATTAGAACTGAATTTAAGGGGATTAAAAGCTTCTCTTGCTAAAAACAATGTTTCAGATGGCAAATCCACTTATTTATGTCAATTTCAGTGGAATATGTTTTTGTCTTTCATGTGTTGCTACTGCTTAAAGAAAGCCATGCTTTCACCATGACTACAGCCTTTCTGGCTCTGCTTTACATACGTGGTAATGTTCATTTCATTCAGTACAGTAAGCCATTCTGGGAAAGTTTGATGGCTTCCATAAAACGGAGAGAGACCATTTTCTTTCTTATGTAGTGAAAACAATGGGTCTAGTATCTTAAAAGTACCAATCCCCATAGTAAATTAGAAAATCTGAGAGAGTGTAACATGAGACATACAGAGAAAAGTTCTCTGTCATTTTTCCTACTTTACTGTAATAGGAAGGATCTTATTTTCTATGAAATCCTACAGCTTTTGAGAGTTATAGACAAGCAAAGCTTCCACAACTGAAACTACATAGGAAATTGTAGGTAGGTAGAATAAGGATCCCCATTCTGGAATTGGGCTAAGACAACAGAGCTCTACCAAAATGGGAGGTAGTGTGGTCAAGCCCAGGGGCTCTCAAACATTTTCATAACTCCGAGCACATCTTAATAGAAAGATTGTCTCATGGACACTTCTGCTCCCATATATGATCACACAGACCCTTCTGAGTTGCAAACACACAGGCCATTTCTCCTCCTATTTATTATCATGTAACAATACTGTAGCAACTGCTTACACAGAGGAGTAATACCAGGAAAATAATGTAGTTTAGTTGCCTTTTAATACCATATATCTATGTTTAGAGACATACCAAAGCAGAAAAAACAACATATAACCATTCTAGACTAGTACACTTCCTCCACAAGGTATTAAATTCTAACTTCTTAATTAAACTACATTTCTTTATATTGCACAGGCAGGTTCTGCTCAAACGTCTCATCTATATACAATACTTATGCAATAAGGTCCCAGATTCTACAACAGGGGGCTTGAAATCACTTAAACTCCCATCAATTTCAACCCTAAAGAAGATCAGTTAGAGAAGTCTAATAATTAGAGCCAAAAGGATAGTGGAAAAAGATATCTGAATATTCATTCAGTTTTTAAAGTGAATTTCAATCTGGCAATGCCTGACAGCATTTGACATTACCTTTCCATGAAACTTTACTATCACAAGTGCTTGAGGAACATGAACTTTAGCTCAAATACTCAAACATTTACCTTCAGCAATTTTCACTGACTATAAAATTCCACGTTTGCAGGGTTGGTTAGTGTGATGGCCCAAGCAATCAGCAGGAATTAGGAAAGGACCCCAGGGAAGAAGGGCCAGGCTTTTTAAACCAGGGAGACCTATTTTCCCACAGTTGTTTGGGCAGACAGAGAAAATCATGAACTAGTGCTTATCTTTTCCTCCCTGTGTTACCAAACTGTGGGAGTCTAATTTCAGATCAAGCAAACAGACAGACAAACAAACAGAAAGCTGGCTGTAGGAAACTGACCTTACCTTTAAAAGGAGTTTAAGGCAGTGCAGAGCAACCTTGAGCTTCTGAAAGCCTAGGGGGAAGGGAAGTATGCCTGTCAATCTCCTCTTAACAAAGCATGCTGGGAAGGGGCAGAGATGGGCTCTATAATACAGGCCCCTCTACAGTTCATTAAGTGCTTAGGGAAAGAAAACCTATTTAAAGGAGCTTGGAAAAAGAAAATGGGGGAAAATCCTTAAACCTGTGGGGGATGTCTCCTTAAGATAGAAAATAGCCTATGGGTTGTATATTGGTTGTATATTAGGAATTAATATCACTAACTGAAGTGGGAAGCTGGGCTATATAAAAGTTATTATGCCTGCTAATATAATAAACACCTTAGGTGAAATCTTGGCCATAATGAAGTTTTACATTTGATTTAATGCAAACAAGTTTTCACACCTTAGATTTTAAGAAATTACTGTTTGTGTTCTCTTTTAACCCACAATCTATGGTGTCCAGGGAATCCTGACTTGCAGGGGCTAGTAATTAGTTATGTAAGTGATTAAATCAAGGAACAGACACAATAAACTGTCTCTTACGTAACTGATCAATGTAGTGCAAATTTAGGATTACAAATCTTCATGACTGATTTGCAGGCCATGTATTTGGTGAAGAACTATTAAATTTAAGAATTTAAATAAATAATAAATAGGATATCTCCATTAATTAATTTATCTCCTAGAACTGGAAGAGAACTTGAAAGGTCATCGAGTCCAGCCCCCTGCCTTCACTAGCAGGACCATTTCATTATCTGTGCAGAAGTTTGTTTAAAAAAATGAAATTAGGTCAAGGCCATCAAATAAATTCTTCTTTTGGAAGTATTTGCTCAGGTCTATTTATTGCTGACGTTCATATGAGAGGCTTGTGCATTACACACTACCCATTTATTTCTGAGTTGTATTTTACAAATATTTTAATGTTTAATTGTAGGTTAAGCAACTGCAGGAGGGAATCCAACTTCGGTGCATATAAAGCGTGTATTAGTACCTATGTAGATCATATGTTGTTAAATTTTGTCATTTCGGGCAACCCCTTCCCTCACCTCACACACTTCTGTTATTTAAGGGAGTTTCAAAATGATTTCTAGTCTATCCTTCTGTAAGAAAATATTCTGCGAAATATTGTTTATTTAAATGATTCGCAGTGTATTTTACTTTCCCAGAAGATAGCTAAAGCTAGCTCATTCAGTTACTTCTTTTGGGCCACTGATATTATAGGATCCACTGTCTGGTTTCTATCATGGCATTAAAATATTGTTCATATTACCATCCCAGACATTGCTTCCAAGATTGAATCTCAGAGCATCTGAAAATGAAAGGGATACATTTTCAAAACAATGCTCAAGGATTTAGTTGCATGACTCCCATGGATATTCAAAGGGGCTGCACAGCACAAGATTTGTACCAACTTTGAACTATACCTACTCCTGTAGTTTTATAGGAAGGGGCTGGTAGACAGAAGCTAACCCCAAGCCCTAATGTTTTAAATTCTAGGCCCCAACTTAAAACAGGAAAAAGCCACATTTTAACCTTTTACTAGTCATGGCACTTAGCGAACTTGTAACTGCCAGCAGCATATCTACAATGAAGAAATATATATATGTACGACACTGTGTGTGTGAAATATTGATGGCTTGGTGTGCTATATTATCATGTCACTTAAATTACACTGATTATAAACTTTTTAACCTATGGATAAAACACACAGAATTCTTATCTGGGAAGAAAAAAAAAACCCATTCAAGAATATATAAAGTTTAAGCTTATGGCTGAAATTTCACTGGAAAATGTAGTGCAAAAATTTTGCTCGTTTTTAATTACATTTTCAATGGCAGATATTGGGCTGTCAGTGGCTCTTCTAAAATTGTTTTAATTGAAGTTGCATGAAAATGTGGGGAGTTCAGCTTGAGTTCATCTCTCAAACCCATCCTGATTTCATTAAACATCTGATCTTTCTTTACTTGCCAATAAAAAATATTTATTATCAGTATCTGCTTTGTAACTATTTTTTTAAAGCATTGTCTCTTCTATTCATTAAAGCTGAAATCTACTTCTCCCATGTCTAGCCAGAGCCATCAGGCTCTATGTGGAAGAAGCATAAAATGGACTGGGAGATTAAATCCACCCCCAGATTTGGGTTCAGGATGTGGGGCTGCTGAAGAGCCTTTCTGCTCCTTCCCACCATCTAGCCTATGGGCTGGACCAGTAGCTGCAGCCACTCTCCCTTACTCTTTTCATGTTGGAGCCTCTGGATCCACGAAAACAAGCTGCTTGCCCTCTTCACAGCCAACTCTGGGCCAGTTGATCCAGTGAATTCATTTCGTGGGTGAATGCATCCGACGAAGTGGGTATTCACCCACGAAAGCTCATGCTCCAATACGTCTGTTAGTGCCACAGGACTCTTTGCTGCTTTTACAGATCCAGACTAACACGGCTACCCCTCTGATACTTGACACAATATAATATGCAGCAGCTTAGGTTGTGGCCCAGAATATGCTATTGTGGGGTGTAGGGTGCGCAGAGGTTTTTGTGTGCAGCTGTTCTCCCCTCAGAGCTCCACTACTGGTCTTAATTATGCTGGAGGGCCGTACACTAGATTGCCACACTGGAGATGATTTTTTACCCATAGGTGGTGTTTACACTCGGGGTTTTACCCCAATTCCAGGCAGAGGGGCAGCCCCCAGCATAACTACAGCAATGTAAACCCTGGTTGTACAAAGGCAAAGCTTCTATTTCCACTGGAGAAGCTCATCCCTTCTAGAAACCAGGCTAAGCTGCAAGTTTGGGCTTAGAACAATGTAGCCTATCGATCCTGAGGGGCTGTACCACTGCAACTATCCCGGAATAGCCAAAGATGACTGAAAGGAAAAACATCCCCAATACACAAAAGGCTTTATCTTCCATTTGGAGGTTTGTTTGTTTTTTAAATTTCAGAAAATAAAAATTTCTAATTTCTTTTCAAATAAACTTTTTATGATCATTCAGAACAAAGAGAGAGGATTCCTGTGATTTCATTGGCAGTTCAGAGTTTCTAGGGGCAGGCTGAGGAAAAAAGAAAATCTGTTTACTTTGTAAAAATTGAGAACCAGTATGAGACTGTATAAGATTAGAACAGTTTTATAACTGGTCTAAACGTACCAGTGTCAAACCTAAAATCCAACTATGCAAAGAAATCATGCCTAAAGTTCTGTATCAATTCTAGCTGTAGAAACTTAAGCAATTTTCCAAAGATGATGTGACCATCTCTTATGTTAACTATTAAGTCATACTTGCATCTCACTGTTATCAATAACTTACTTTTGGTTTATGCTTATCTATTATGCAACCTTGCTTGCAAACCGTGTGTGTGTCTTCTGTTTTGCTGAATCAAATTGCAATGTTTCTGTTCAGAGTCCAGCTGGACCTACGCAGCTTTGTTTCATGTATTTTATATACTCAAAATGCACTAATGACAGTTTATAATATCATTATCTACAGTCAGAGATATTATAACTTCAAGAAATGGAAAGAAAGTGCAGCCATATGTGGAAATGCTTTATTTTGTGCACTTTTAACCCTCAAGATAGTACAGCTGCAAAAGATAGGGACAGCCATGAGGGGGTGAAAAAAAAATCAAATGTCTGCAAAAGCATTTTGCACATTTCCCTCACTGTTACCATGAAAGAGAATTGGGTTATTCGGATGGTAAATAACAACCAAGAACTATTTTTTTCATAAAAATTATTTTTGAATAGGATTCAAATGTGTTCCTTATTACACGGTTTGATAATTCAGTGATGCTTTATCCCCCCATAACATATGAGCTGATTTAAACCTTCACTCCAAACAGCCTTGGGGTTATTAGGAACAGTGTGGACTGAGTATGGATTAGGTTTAAAAGTAATAAAAAAGTAGACCTGTTGGTTAGGTGAAAAATTCACTATCAGATTCCTGAGTGCAGCTTTCTTTTCATGTGCAAACTGCATTAAATGAGGCATTTAATTCAACAAATCCATAGTTCTGATCCACCAGAAATAGAGACTGGGTTAGTTCAATTTGTAACAAACGATCTCCATATGATCAAAGTCCTAAGAGCTGATTCCAACATACTGCTTAAATTAGTCTAACACCGAAGTGTTTGGCTCTGGGACAATATTTGGAATGTCTTACCAGAAGAAAAATTCCTCTGCACACATGGTTCTAATATCAGGGAATGCCAACCTTACTTTTTAATGGGCTGACAGGGAGCCTCGGCGCTAACTTTCTGACTCCAAAAAGTTCTTGTGCTGTCACCCGCAAACCAGCTTGGATAATTTTTCCTTGGCTTCCTTATTAAAGACTGAATGAAGGGATTGTGTGGCTTTCTTAATGTCACTTGGTCTGCTTGCCATAAATTCAAGCACTCATGATGAAAGCTCCACTTATATTTCGCTGGGAAATGGAATCAAGGAGAATGCACCCTGGTTCACAATAAATAACTAAGGTTGAGTTATTAAGTGTATTTCATATACCAGGCCCTTATTACATCAGCAGTTTAGATAATGGCTTCTTAAAAAATATTTCTGTACAGAAACATATGAAGAAAGGGTTATACACAGGGGTTCCTATGCATGGAAATCAAAACAGACAGTTATAGCAATAACTTAAGACTATATTAACAAATATAGAATATTTATATTTTTACATGCTGCTGTCTGTTTAGATTAAACAACTGTAGAAATAAGAACGGTAAACTATTTGCTCTAGCCCTGCCGAAGACTTCTCATCTGGGATTGTTTGTTTGCTTTGCAGAATGAAGGCTTGAGCTGTTTAGACTGTAGTTCCAATTTTAGAGGGTGCTAATTACTCTCTACTTCTGGACCCATATATTTCTCAGAAACTGAGGGCCTATGAAAATGCCTCACAACTGTCTTGTATGGAAAACGAAGAGGCCAATGGTCAGGCAAGATGAGTGCTTGGGTGCTTTATATGGCAAGATAGCAGCAATGGAAATTCATGCTTGTCACTTATTTATTTGAGGATAATGGACAACATTTTCAAAAGGCCTTATCAGAATTTTCCTCTGCAATTTTATATTTTTGAATGGTAACCACTCAATGTGAAATTGGTACATATAATGCACCAGAGAAGTCTATATTAATTTATATCGTATTACTTTAAATAAAGATTATGCATTATTTCATGCCCATTAGTTGTACATTAGAACACATTTAATTGGCACAAAACCTGAGACAAAAAGAAATGTGCCAATAATGTAATTGTACCAATTATCAGAATCACACTATATTGGTAGATATTTGCAGTTACTCCATGATTATTTGAAAAATACATAGTTTGGAGCAGTAGACTGTTGGAAATCTGTACTAAGACTAGAATGACATTTTTTAGTGCCAGAATAGACCAAGGAAGTGAAGGGCTGGAAGGATGAAACCTGGGAAAATTCATACAAAAACTGCACAGGTAACTATTTTGAACAGGTGGTCAGATATGCCAATTGAACAGACTTTAAGAACAAATTCCAACAGTAATCCATTGTCTAGGGTCATTGACATGCCTTGCGTGGAATCTGTTCCATACAGCTGCTTGAAAAATGAGAAACCACTCTTGAAAAATTTCAAAGTTATTTTCCCCTCAAAGTGTCTCCTCCCCCCCCCAAAAAAAATCAAAATCACACAAAAACATTTTTCAGTAAACAACAAATTTTGATGCAGTTTGATGATTTTTATAAACATTTCAAGATCACGGCACTTTTCTTGCATAAAATTAAACATTTCAATAGTGTAAAACAACTTTTTTATGCAAAATTCTGTTTTAAAAAACAAAACACCATTTTTAATGGAAAAATTTGTGTTCAACATTTTTGACTGCAGTTGGCAATTAAGCAAGAGGGCCATTTACCAGGGTGCCAATTAAGGGCAAATCATGTGCTCGGTTGAAACCTCTGGACTCACAACTTTGCACAGGAAAAAAATCCTAAATAGACTAGTATTCTGCAATTTAAGAGAGTCACATACGCTCACGTGTATCTGGTTGTGACCGTGAAAAACCTTTCAAGCAGGGCAGGATGCAAGCTACCTCTGCAGGTAGAGCAGTCTATACCAGTCTCTAGATGGTTACAAGGTATGGGTCTGGGCATGCCTTGAGGAATTTGTTTAATAGTGGTTTTGTAGGGCATTGGTATTTGTTTTAGCTATTAATTTAAGAGTTTTCTTAGCGAGCACATTGATGGTCACATGATGAAATGGAACCCTCCCTCCATCCCAAATTGATGAAACTGCATGTAAGACATTTTAAAGGAATATAAAGAGAATAACAAAGGCATTGGACTTCTGAACCTCCGTGCCAAATCTGCTGCCTCTAGTGTCATGCTGGCCAAGACCAAAGTTTTCTGTGCTGAACGGTGTGCGTGTAACACTTTCAAAAGCTACAGTGGGCTCCAAGGCCAGTTCTGTGACTTCCTATAACTGTAAAAACACATTGCATGACCATCCCAGTGTCTCCTTTGGCAGCCTGACCTATCTGTCTGGTGGGGGTAATGGCACTAGGTGGGGAAAAGTTACGATTAGGGAAATGTACTTGTGTATACTAGCACATGTGAGTTGTATGTTCACAGTATGGAGGGGTTGATAGCAGCTCTACAGTTAAAGTTACATGAGTCTTTTGTCTTTTTAACATCTTAAAACATCTCTGGAGCTCAAGTGGGTTGCTTTAGAAAATGCAAAGAGTCAAATATACTCTTTGAGGGGACTGTATATGTTTTCCTATGTTTTGATGAAACAGTTTCATGGGAATGTGTTGATTTCTATAAAAATTTCAATGGAAAAGTGTAGAAAAGAACCATTTCAACTTTCTTGCTTGGATCAGGTTAAAACATTTACTTTTAACTTTATTATTTTGTTTTGATGTTTAGATTGTATCTAATATTTTATATCATATCCTAATGTTTCAACAGTAGCAAAATGAAACAATTCAATGTTTACAAACAGAATTATTTCTGCTCCATGGTAAATTTCACAATTTTGATTTTTTTTTGGTTCTGATTTAGAACAAAACCAAATTTCAAACTGTTGGAATTTCCTATGGAATGGAAATTCTGTTTTCTGACCAGATTTAATTTATACCTAAGACCATAAGTAAGTACATAAAAGGAGGAGGGAGAAGAATTGTTCTTCTTAACCTCTGAGGATAGGAAAACAATCAATGGGCTTAAATTGCAGCAGGGAAGGTTTAGGTTGGACATTAGGAAAAACTTCCTAACTGTCAGGATGGTTAAGCACTGGAATAAATTGCCTAGGAAGGTTGTGGAATCTCCATCATTGGAGATTTTTAAGAGCAGGTTAGACAAATACCTGTCAGGAATGGTCTACATAATGCTTAGTCCTGCCATGAGTGCAGGGGACTGGACTAGATGACCTCTCGAGGTCTCTTTCTTTGATAAGAACAGCCATTCTAGATCAGACCAATGGTCCCTCTAGCCCCGTGTTCTGTCTTCTGATAGTGGCTAATGCCAGGTGCTTCAGAGGGAATGAACAGAACAAGCAGTCATCGACTGATCCCGTGTTCCACTCCCAGCTTCTGGCAGTCAGAGGCTAGGAACGTCTAGAGCATGGGGTGGCATCCCTGATTGTCTTGGCTAATAACCATTGATTAATCTATCCTCCATGAGCTTATCTAATTATTTTTTGAACCTCATTATAGTTTTGACCTTCACAATATCCCCTGGCAACGAGTTCCACAGATGGACTGTGTGTTGAAGAAGTACTTCCTTTTGTTTGTTTTAAACCTACTGCCTGTTCATTTCATTGAGTAACTCATGGTTCTTGTGTTATGTGAAGGAGTAACTAACACTTTCTTATTCACTTTCTCCATACCATTTATGATTTTATAGACCTCTATCATATCCCCCCTTAGTTGCTTGGGCAGCCCTGGGGTCAGCCACACTGGCCGCTGCAGAAGCCATGGAGGTCACAGAAAGTCATGGAATCCATGACTTCCTCAACCTCTGTGACAGACACGGAGCCCTACCCATGACTGCTTACTTTGCTTAAGAGACTTTGGTGAGGGTCCAGGTCAAAGGCTTTCTGAAAGTCCAGTACACTATATCCATTGGATCACTTTGTCCACATTTGTTGATCCCCTTCAAAGAATTCTAATAGATTGGTGAGGCAAGATTTCCCTTTACAAAAGGCATGTTACATATCCTGTTCATTGTTGTGTCTGATAGTTCTCTTCTTTACTAGAGTTTCAACCAATTTGCCTGGCACATTACATATTTCCATCTTAACATACCCATCCTAAGCATAAGGGAGTTATCCCTTTTCTAGGGATAAAGTAAATGCTGGATTAGTCCAGCATACTGAGTGACTCCACTTTGTTGTACCCTCCAGCACACCTCCCTTTCAAACAAAACACACCTTTTCTTGCTCCACAGATAGAGTAAGAGAGTGAGGCTATGTCTACACTACAAAGATAAGTCAACCTGTGTTAGCTTGACTTACATGAATTACAGCAGTGGCTGATGTCCACACCAGCCTCCTTCTGTCAGTGGGATGCATCCTCACCAAGAGCGCTTCCAATGACTGAAGAGGGGTAGTGTGGGGGGCTGAGAGCCTGGGCTCTCAGCTCAACACAGCTCCTCCCCCAGGAGCCCAGCTGCTTCCCAGGACTTCTCGCCTTCCCACTCCCAGCTGGGAGCCAGGGGGCTGCTGCCCAGGGCTTCTTGCCTCCACTGGGGAGATCCACACTGGGAGTCCATTCAGCTGCCCTGTTCCCGGTGGGGAGCAGGGAGCTGGGACACAGGTTGGCAGCAGGGCTCCCAGTGGGGAATGGGTAGTCCAGGCAGAAGCCCAAGCTGGGAGCCTGGGTGGCAGCCCCGCTCAGAGCCAAGACCGGGCACAATCTCCAGAGCCGCCTTTCTTGTTAGTTTTACGGCTCCATCAGAGGCTTGAAATTGAGAAGAATGACAGCCAACAGCCAATAAAGTAACACAGTGTCTACCCTGCATCGCACCCTAACTACGTCAGGGGCTTTTATTTCAACCCTGGCCTGGAGGAGCACTCTCCAAGGGCAAGGTAACTCATGCCCTTTCAATCTTCTCTTATGAGATTGGCAACAAGGTTTGTTGCCAACTATATTGGTGTTTTTCACGTGGGATGGAACAGAGACCATCAAACTCATTTCACATTGATCACTGAACAGCCATCACAGAGTAACAACTTTGGGGCACTACCTGGGGTTGGACTTGAACTGGTGACCTTGAAACAAAATAAATTACGTGAAAGTTGAGATGCAGTGATGGTGAGTGACAGAAGAATAGAGCTCAGAAGCTGTTTCTAAGAGATTCTGTATTCATTTAAGAAATGTGTCTGTTCAGCCAATTTATTCATTTGACAAGTTCCTTTTTAACAATCTTAATTCACCATTTAGCCTAAGACGGCCTTTTAGTTTATTAGATATTCATTGAAAGAGATTTTAGCATAAATACAGTTCCAGAGAGGATTACTGCACAGGGAATCTATTCTTTTAACCTACTTATTCCGATATCAAGTATTTGTGGAAATGGACTTGTATTTACTTAGTCTGGTAATGAAGTCTAGAAAAGCTTTTCTGAAAAGGAAATTTTTTTTGGTCAAAAATTCACTTACTTAAATAGTTTTCAAAGTGTTCTCAGAACAAAGATTTCAAAGATACAGCTTTGGCTAAATATTTACTTTCTTTGCTGTACAGTAGTTTTTACTTGCCATGGAAAAGTGCACTTGATTTTTTTTTTGTTTAAATTTCTTTGTTTCTAGTTGTGAGATATATATGTCATTTCTAGAAGTATGGAACTAATTGAGGAATATGTCCAGCCCTTGTTGAGGTGAACAGGGCAGATAAATAAAAACTCCATCGAACATAAATCTCCTCCAGCAACATCAAAGAAACAGGATCCTGCTAAGTGTATTTGTATAATGCAGTAATTTATGCAAAAAGCAGCTTTTGTCAGCAATGCAACAAAGCAGCTTTGATAAATGTCCCCTAATTTATTGTCATGTATCTCAAATCAAAGTAAAACATTTACAGCCTGCAGACTGAAGGAACCCAGGCCCAGTATACTTCAAGTTATTTTTTTCCCCCTCCCTTGAAGTAGAAAAAGCTAAGTTGGGCAAAAGGTTAAAAAGGATCTGTTTTGAATGTTAAGTACTTTATACAAATTATAGAAGAAAAAATAATAATGAAGCTGCTTAAAAAGTGACAGAAAAGCCTGTACAAATTCAGATTAAAAAATCCTCTTAGTTATTCTCTTGTGGATGATACTAGACAAGTCATGACGTGCACATTAATTGTACTTTATAGAAGAGTACTCGAGTATGTGAGGTTATAAAAATCTTAGAATAACACAGGAAATGTAAATAGTAAATGTATTTGCCCAACGTTCCTCCTCCCCCACCCTGTCATTCATAAATTCTTTCAGAGCAAGGATCTTTAACGGAGATGAGGCACTCTCACATCAGACTAAATAAGAATTGTGGATGAAATTTCGGCAGTATGCAAAATCCATCCCTGTGATGAGCATTTAAGGATACAGCACAGCCTCACCTAAGCTACTTTTCCAGCTTGATCCAGCACCCTTTGAAGTCAATAGTAAAGCTCACATTGATGTCTATGGTGCAAGATCAGGCATCTTCTGAATTTTGACGGCAGCTCCTCCATGCCTCTTGCTGGGTGTGTTAGAACTCCTCGCTTTACATAAATGCAGATTATGCTGCCTTGTCTTTGCTTCGCCCCATTGCTACCTGTGCTGCACATAGGGGCAGAAACCTTAATGTATGACCACTCTCATGTTCAGCCTAATTCAGCCACTAGCCTTAATCATCGGTCTTAAGTAGTGTGGAGGGCCTTGTGCACCAGGGAGAATTTCACACCACCAAAGAAACACCTCCCCCATTTGTACTGCAATGGAATGTGAGTAGTTATACACTGTAAACTTTGCACTTCATGTATTTTTCACATTTGATTATCTTTAAAACATAGGTAAACTTCAGGCATTAAAATATTGACACTTTTAAAAGGTATAACCCCCTGACATGCTAGTCCATGCCATCTGTTTCTGAAGGCTGCCAGAAACTCAGCTTTTGCTGACAGTCTCATTTTGCACCGCACTCATGGTGAATTGCACTCAGAATTCATGGCAATGAGGCAGGAATAAATTATTCTGAACTCCTTTTCCAGTTTCCCGCTGAAAAGTGGCAACCAACAAAACTGGAACACCAAGCACACTTATACTGTGAGTAGGTACAGTGTTTATTGCATCCTGGCTGTCTTCAAGCAAAACAGAAGAGAGAAAGAAATGGTCCACAATAAATTTAACAGAGACAATTATGATATGGATTATCAGAGAGAAATAGTATCTTATTCACAGTGGAGGTTGACAGAACTGTTTAGCTTTGCTTGATTGGCTGAACATTAATCACATTCTGCTTCTAAAGACGGTCATTTGTGCAATGAAATGGCCCCTTAGCAAGAGAGCATTCCATAATTTTTAAAGTGTGCATAAAAGTTCTTTATAATTCACGGGCATAAGAAGCAATGAAGTTTGGTAGGAGGTAGCATATAAAGGAGGAATATAACTTATCAGTTGGTTTGATTATGTGAAGAATAAGCCCAAACATTAGCTATAGCAATACGGATCAAATGGGTTCCCAAATCTGTCTTATAATAATAACTGGCAAACTTCAAAAGTAATCTGCTTGAACTACTTGTCTGGACTGAAACTTTTTGAGGTCTCTCTCTTTCAACAGACTCCCAAGTACAGGGCTGGCATTATGATTTATGGAGCCCTATTCTGTTGGCAGTGAAAGAGGAAAGCAGATGGCAAGATGCCTCCCACTCCAGCTCAGCTGTGTGGGTGCCTCTCTTCTAGTCCTGCTGCTGAAGGGGAAAGATAGGGCCAACCCAGGAATTGTAAACCTGTGCAAGGCCCTAAGCAGTCATTTGCATTTCTTGTGATTGATATTGGACCTGATCCCAAATCTCATTGCCCTTCCTCTTAGAGATCTTCCCAACAAGCTACTGATACACCATGACCTTCACTTTCTTTGAATCCTCAGTAGCTTCCCAATGTTCTCGCTCAATAGTTCAGGCAGACTTTCTGTTGGATTTCCTGTGTTTCTGAATTCAAACACAATCCATGCTGGCACTTCCCTACTAGATGTGAACATTATTATTACAGTCTGAGGCACAAGGCCTAGCTACAACTTTATTTTCAAAAACAGGAGGACACTTAGCTTATCTGAACACAGCAAAGATCTGAAAAGGGTTCTGGTTCATTTTGGATCAGGAACCACAAAAAGGAAAGAGAGGATAGTTCTGGTTCATGTCTGTTCAGTCCTTAACTCTGTTGAGACTACCGTCAAGGGTGCCAATTGTGATTTTGTGAGAACGATAAATGTCCACCAGGAAGTAGAGTGAAACCAAATCATTTTGCACAGACACATCATTTTGCACAGCAAACATCTATCGGGTGATAATTTAGAGTCCCTTGGGCCCTTCATGATGCCAAACATTTATTTCAGAGATTCATAGAGTCCAAGGCCAGAGGGGATGATTCAGATAATTTAGTCTGAACTTCTTTCCCTGGCCTGAAGAAGAGGAACTGCTCAGTGCAATTGGAAACCTTTTACCTTCTACCAACAGAAGTTGGTGCAATAAAACATATTATCTCACCTACCTTGTCTCTCTCATATTGAGACCTATCAGTTATCCAGCTTTTAATCCATTTAATGTGTTAATTTTACAGTCTTCTAGTTTTCTAATCAAAATGTCCTGAGGTACCAAGTCAAAAGCCTTACAGAAGTCTAAATATATTATATCAACACTATTACCTTTATCAAGCAAACTTGTAATCTTATAAAAAAATATATCAAGTTAGTCTGACAGAATCTATTTTCCATAAACCTGCATTGATTGGAATTAATTATATTACCCTCCTTTAATTCTTTATTAATTGAGTCCATATCAAATGCACCGTTATCTTGCCCAGGATCGATGTCATTTAATCATTCATACCGTCATATAATGACTGATAGCTATTTGAAATTTAGCACAGTCCCACTACTGTATAGAAAAAAGTGGGAAAAATTATGTTCTTTCATCTCAGTGGAAATCCAGAGAAACTCTACTCAGATATGTTTGCCCCAGTAATTTGTTCAATTTTTTTTAACCTAAGAAAAGTCTGACTTAGTTTATAATAAAACAAACATACAACTTCAGTAGTATAATATCCTTCAAATGCAGCTATTTTAAAATGTTTTATAACCCATCTGGTAGACTGAATCCAACCAACCATTAGGCATGTTCCTGGAGGAAATGCTTTCCTCATCCAGATATCAATACGTATCTTATATGGTAAATCAAAGAAATGGTGCATTACAAATCTGGGCCTGCTGGTTAATAAAACGGAGACATGACTGAAAGTGGAAAGAAAGAAGTTGTAAAAAGAAGTTTTATTTTCTCAGTATAAAGGTTTTTGCCTGCTGGGGACTGAGTCTGCCACTCAACAGTACTAATTCCCCTATTAAAGCAGAACAAGCCATCTTTATTATGCAGTAGTAAATCTTAAATTCCAAAGTACTTTTTGGGGGGGTTAAGGACACATTTATAAGTGTCTTACTAACTTTATAATTATAATTGTACACCCCATTTTAATAGGTCAATATTAGGCTGTATGAACTTTTGCTACTGCGTGTCAATAAAACTTGTACTGCTCATGTTAAGAACATCTAAAATATTTGCTAGCAAATCTAACCATAATTCACTAATTATTATGCATTTTTATTTGCATTGCAATAATGCCTAGAGGCCCCATTCAGGCTCAGGGCCCATTGTGCTAGGTACTGGTAACGAAATGGGCAGAAGAGCAGTAAATACATATGGCAGGGCTATGGTCTGAAGGATCAGAAGCTTGTAGCTGATGGAATAGGGAAGGGGTATCCACAGGAAGGATTCAAAAGGGAAGGGAGTGACATGATCAAATTTCAGACCAAGAAGCCAATCTTAGCAGCAGCTTTTTGAGTGGACCCGAGGGGAGCAAGGTGGGTGTTGGGAAGGGTAGGGAGGAGGTTAGGGTGGGAGATGCTGAGGATTTGGATGAGATTTTTAGCCGAGTGGAGAGAGAGGAAAACGCATCTTAGAGATAGTATGGAGCAGGATGTGGCAAGATTCTGTGCTTGGATGTGTGGGTATAGAGGAAAGGTGGAGCCAAATACACTGTCCGGGTGATGGACCTAGGTGACAAGAAGAAGGGTGGCATAGTTAAAATGAAGAAGTTGTCCAAGAAAGGAAGGCTTAGGAATGGAGAAATGGAGTTCAGTTTTGGTTCAATTCTGGCAGAGATTCAGGGTTGGATGAAGGGAGATGGGTCAGGAGTGGAGACAGAGCTGTGGGTCACAGAGGTGTGGAGGGAGTAGTTGATGCTGTGTGAGTAATGAAAGGGTGGAGAGGTGAGAAGTGAACCAAACATGGAGATTTGTGGGGAACCCATGGAAAATGGGAGAAGAGTGGAGGAGGACCCTCCAGAAAATTAGCTGGAAGCTTGACTGGAGAGCTTACGATGAGAACAGTGAGAGGAAGATGTGCAAAAGCCAAGGCAGGGTAAGATTTCAAGGAGGAGAGTATGATCCAAAGTAGCAAATATAGCCAAGATACAGAGATGTTAGAGTCACAAATGACCATTATATGAATCTAGTCTGTCCTCCTGGAGAACTATTGTTGGAACTTACTCCTTCTTACCTTTTCCAGAGCCTATGTTTGACAATCTTGAAGGTATATTGACTTAGCTTATCATAGCAGAGACAATGTCTTCTCATCTGTGCTAAGGTGCATTGCACACTTTTGAGCACTGTAAAATGAAATAGTAATAGTAAACAAGCCATCAATATTCTGTGAGCCGTCTATAGCATTCTAAGAGATTAAATACAGCAAAGAAATGACTCGTGTAACTTTTCATTTAGTTTCATAATTAGAAAGAACACGAAGAATAAATACACTTTAAATTTTGGACAATATTTCGACCATTACTGGTTTAAAAATCCATTGACTAAAGCAGAAGTCATTTGTAGAGCTGTCTGACAAGAAGATGTTCACATTACTCTCTTGATGAGAGTTCAGTTCATATGGCTGAATTAGGCTGACTACATACCACAATCCTGCTATGAATTTTCTCTCATTATGCTTCTTTACCTAAAAGGAAGCCTTTGAGTGAAAGAATCAATTATGCCCATGTCTATTATTGGGGTGTGCTGTTAGCATTAAATAAATAATAAATAATACTACCACCTCACTCTTATATAGCACTTTTGATCAGTATATCACAAAGCGCGTTATCCCATTTTCCAGATGGGAAAAATAAAGCATATTAAATATAAGGGGTTGCAATACAGTGATGGGCAACCAGTTTAGTAATTCACTAAAATATGTTAGAGTATGAGGTCCTGTTTAGCTACACTATTGTTGCTTTACTGTAGGTGCCAAACCGTAACTGTTTATTAGAAGACACACCAAAATGCACCTATATAAGATCGGTCATTTATAGCTCTCAGCTAGAACTGAGTGGAGGAAAGATGCTGAAATTTGCTGCTTTTATTTAAAAACTGGCACATGTTTGTTTGGGGAAATGGGCATTCAAAACAAACAAACCTCAGAGGTTGTGAACATTTGCAAACAAACTGCGGGTGCGGTGTGCTGAAACTATGCAAAACTCAAATTGTTAAAGTTCACACAACATAAATAATTTCTATAAAATTCAGCTTCACTGTTTAGCTTCTCTGGTAGCAGTAATAAACAATAAGGTAAGTGGGATGGGGGTGAAGTTAAGGAGTCAGATGAAGAATGTTCCTCTTATGAGATGGTTGAGAGGTATGGGGTGACCTGTCACCCGATTTATCAGCATCTCCCAATTTAGTTGAATTTCTCATGCTTTCTCATCATACATTATGTAACATTAGATGCTTAGCTCATGCTTGACTGCTCTATGGAGGCCAATTAAATTGGCTGTAGTGTAATTTTACATTGTGCTGCACTCGCCCCACCCCCTCAATCTGGTGATATGGAAGGCAGAGAGAAGGTAAGGGTCAAGATATGATTTGTTGTTGGGGTTTTGTTGTTGAAGTGCTAAACAGCTGCATAAAACCTACTCAGTTTATGAGACGACGCTGTGGGCTAGTTTTTCCATATGGAACATGAACATTCTGCCCCAAAGTCATGTTAGTTGCTGCTCCGAGTTTTGCGTAAGACTTGCTCATAGAGGTTCCCATTGCTGTTTCCAGGAAAGCCTTTGAAACGCTGTGATGGGGAAAGCGGTATCAATAGTTCTGCTGCTAACCTGTTCTCATAGCTTACTAGACTAACTGGAAGGAAGGTAGAATACAAATGTATCTAAACTGTTTCCACAGCTTAATGTAACCTGGAAAAAAAGCTAGAATATCAACTTACTTGTACAGGAAAATTTGAGTCTCCAAAAGAATGCTCTAACTGCATTGCACTGAAGGCCTTAGCTGCTGAGTTACGATAACGTATCTGGAAAAAGAAGAGACACAAAAAGAACCAGGCACTGGAATAGCTTTACAGCAATTGGCCAGCTGAAAGCCTGCTAGTAATGTGAAGGGTTATAAAACCCCAGTACCATATGTTCAGGCTAAAGGGTCAAGGGAAGGTTCCTGGAAAGGAAAAGTTAAGTCTGTAGAATAGGAGCCTGACTAAAGAGAATCCTTACCTGAAAGAAGACTAGTTCACAAAAGCTCTTAAGCAGGTGCTTAATTTTAAGCATGTAAACAGTTTCACGGATGCCAGTGAATCTACTCATTTGCCTAAGGGCTTTGCTGAGTCTTGGCCAGAGCACTCAGGGATGCCTAGCCTTGAGTAACATGGGAGTTTTGGGGATGTGTCCTTGTATTTTTTCTTGGTACACCATTAAGCTGCCTTTGTTCATGAACAGAACATCTGATCTCTAGGACTCTTTTTAACACCTGCCAATAACCACAAGCCTGTCTAGTTAGGCTCCTGGCTTACGTATTGCTAATTAGATACAGAAGTTTTTCCTTTGAATGCTTATTTGTGTTCCGTGTTTAAGAACTGTGACATGATCCCATTTCATATTAGTCCGTTAATTTGATGCCAACGGGCAGCTTGCAAACAGCAAAAAACGTAATATGGAAAATGCAATCAAAACTTGCATAAGCTTTACATAACTTTTTTTTCTTCAGTAATCTACATCAAGTATCTCCCATACACACCTGAGCCTTTAGCTGTGCTATTTTGCCATTTCAGAACTGGTAAGGTTAGCAGCCTATTATCATCTACCCTCAATTCTTGGTACTCTTAGAAGAACGAGTAGAATTCAAATAAAAACGCAGATTATATTTTTACCTTTGTTATTATTTGTTTGTTTAGTGTTTATAATGTACTTAGCACTCTTAAATTAGCAGCTAATCTAGAAACTTAATTATATTTGGCCATTCATTCTGCCTCCTCTTCCTTGGCTTTAATTTACTTAATACTAATGTCATTCCCCCACCTCCCAAACATTTCAGTGGATTCTAGCCTTAGTAGAGATGGGACCTGATTCTGAATCCAGGTGAATATTCACAATTCCTGCTGAAACTAGTGGAATCTGTGGGTTCTCACTTGCATTCAGGATGATTAGGCCCCACATCTGTAGACGCTCTACTATGTATTTTTTGTTAGCAATTATATTATGGACATGTAACAAGGTGTATAGACTCAACAGTCTGGGAAACAGAGGGTTAAAAATCTAGTCCTATACAGAAAGGCAGCCCAGCAGTGATTGCAGAGGGATTCAGTCATCAGGTCATGTCTAGCACCAAAGCCTAACTGATCAGTGGGAGATTAATAGGGAAAATGCTGCTGGATTGAAGAGCCAGGAAATAGCTGATCTCCCTGGGAATAGAAGTGTTATCAGGGAAGGAAGTCAAGAAGCATGTGGAAGTCTAAAGGGTGATTTTTCTATCATGTGCCTCTTCGGGACTGGAGGAAGTCTTTTGCTGTCATCTTAGCTCTGTAGGGGAGCTTTTTTATTACCATTGGGCTCCAAGAGTCCTTTTCCTATATTATGTTTAGACTCCCATTACTAGACGACTTTCCCTCTCACGTTTAGGATTTTGGCTGTGCCGCTTTCTTTTTGCAATCAGCTGCTCAACAAACACTGACTCCCTGGCATCTGAACTATAACCCTCTGTGCGTTTAAGTTCCTTGTTCCAGCTGCCACCAGTCTGGCCAGCAATCATAGTCAGGCCCATTTAACATAATGTTAGTTCTTTGTGTTAACTAACGTTTGCGATGAAATTTTATCTCAATACTTTTAAAGCAGAGACAGCTGTGAGTAGCTAATAGACACAAACAAGATCTTAATCCAAACTATGCACGTTCGACAGTGTCTTAGATACATGTTGTGCAACAAGACCGCAAAAATTGAAGAAACCAAAACATATTAATTATTTGAAATGGAAACTCTTTAAATCTAGGCATCCTTTTTATATGTCTTGTTTAAATGCCACATTAATTTTTAAATCTTTGAAACTCCGTTATCTCAGCACACTTATGTTATATGGGTTACATAATAAACTAAAACCACGTGTCAAAATGTAACGCTTCAATAAGTAAAAGCAAATGACCAATAATGACCTTTTAAATTTGAAACATGACTTTACCAAAATTTAACTTTTCAAACAAATAAAAGGACAGAGGTTTATTTTTGTAAAGTTTGTTTTGTTTCACAAATTAGTTTCAGTGTTTGCCATAGATAACACATTTCAAAGAAGTTCACATTCAATGTGACTAGGACAAATTAAAAAAAAAAATCCAAACCCTGGACATGTCATTAAAAACACATGGATTTTAAATTCTCTTTTTTTTTTTAATTCAGAAAATTGCATTAATAGATTTTGACCTCAAGACTAAGCCAAGGTACATGTGTTAAAGGCCCAGGAACTCTGCATTGATCCACGGCACTGGGCCTGCATATTGACTGAATAATACCGTGCACTGATGTAATAGTAGCCTGCATATGTCTCATATTAATGTTATTTTCCTAATAGTAATAGCATTAAAAGCCTACTTACTTTGCTATTGAGTTACCCTGTTTAGGATAATTTGCCCAGAAAAGCTCTCCTCGAGCATGTGAATCTATTTGCTACATATGTAGCCTTTTATAATATAGAATTGAAAATACTGAAATCACAGGGAGCTGATATTTTGACTCTAACACTAGCTTTTTGAGTATTTTTTCAATCAAAAAAAAAATCTGTTGTCTTTCTTGAATAATTTATTAGCAGGACTTTTGTTGTATTTCCACATGGAATTCATGAAGACACATACTATTTTTTTTGTGGGGAGAGTTTGGACGAGTGAAAATTCACACATAGGAAACAAATGAGCATGGGGAAACATTCCTCTTTGCTAATGGCTACTTGGTCTGTAGCCAGAATTCATACAGATCCTTAAAATCAAGTAAATTATGCCTGTAGTGATAGCTCCCGTTTGCTAGAGTCCCACAACAAGCATCAAATGGTGGCGTAGACTAGAGCTGCCAAATTTCATTTTTCACCTCCTGATTCCTTTCAATTAGAGTATATACATTTTGAACAGACAGTCCTATACATATTTTATAGTACTGAAGGTGGAATTCGGATGTAGATACCGCTCAGAGGCAACACCCTTTCCAAAGTCATGATATCTGGGACTCGTTCTCTCTATTTGTTTAGCTGTTCACCACACAAGAGGACCAATTCTGCATGCAGAAACCAGCTGACGCTGAGCGTGTGCTTCTGAGGACAAAATTTTGCCCACCTCTTTTCATCTCTGCAGATTCAAAAAGAAATATGGCAGAGGTGGAATCAATCACATACAGATCTTATTTAAACAGACCACAAAAGGAAAATGGAGAAAACCAAGGAGGATTCGCTTTTTCATAGGTTTTCTTTCTGTCCCTTTTATAAGGGATGGTAGACTTTTTAAATAGCTTATTGGACACACAGGTTAAGAAACCTGCCACTCATTGTGTTACAGATTAGATAAAATAACTGGTGAATTATGTGGTAGAAAATTAGGATGGATTACATGAATATCTGTTCAGACTATGATAAATATTTATAAACAATCTTCCTTGCAGAACATGTCTCTGTCATTCATTTCAGAGCAATGAAAAACCTGGAACAATGGAACTAATGACTACATTGTTCCAAAGTTAAATAGTATATCTAATAAGGAAAATAATGAAATGAGCCAAATTCTTTATGAACGTAACAGTGAAGCAATTAAAATAAATGTGATTTTCCAGATCAAAACTTCTGCCTGTTAATTGCTATATGGCACCTATCCTAGTCATATGAGTTTCCCTTGCAGCTGTTTTTATTTCATGATACATTTTGAAATCCCCAGAGCCTAGTCCTGGGATCTGACATAAAGACAGTTAGTCTGAAAACCAGGATAGTTATCGAGTGTTTATAATTTGTATAGATTAACTCTCAAGACAGGCCTTTGTGAACAATCACTGTTTCTTGCCATTTGCATTTTGTTTGCAATGTGTTTCCAATTAAGATAATTTATTGGTGCATACTTCTTATACTAAAGTATGGGGTTCTGTTGCCATATGTAGGAGAGAACACAAAAGCAACATCTCGAGAACAGTGTGGTGTCCTGCGCTTCTCTGGTAGTTTCGGATAAAGGCTGTCAATACTGCATTCACTTAGCGAATAGTGAAAATGTTGTTATGAATTGTATGTGCAGTAAATAATATTAAAACTCACTTTTAAGATTGAGTCACCTGTTTAATTTTCTCTCTCAAAATAGTGAGCAATATTGTCTCCTTTTCTTCCAGTTGGTTTCTCTCACGCTCTCATAATCATGGGACATTGTTTAGCCTAAGCTATGACAAAGTATGTCACGTTCCAGTGAAATGGAACGGTTCAGTCAACAAGAGCTGTACAAAGGCAGGTCGATCAGTGTGCCCTTCCCATTTATGCATCTCTCTGCCCTCTGATAGGCTGAGAAGGTTTGACTGGCATAATGACTGTATGGCTTCACACTGACCCTACACCTCAACAGCTGAGGGGAAAGGTTTGGCAGTACTTTACATTTACCAAAAAAATAACCCTTGGCCTCTTATTTGTATGACAGTTGTCACCAAATCTCCGGATCATAATTTGACTGCCATCGCGCTTAGCACTGTACAAACACGTAAGAGAACATGGGCCCTGGCCTGAAGAATTGATACTATAAGGCCTTGATTCTGCGAACACCAGTGTAGGTGCTTGCTTTTAGTTTCACTTCAGTCAACGAAACTCTGCAGGGACACCGAGATCTGCCTCATGCAGAATCTGAGCCTAAAGACAAGTGAGGGGTGTTAGGATACTTTGGCTGAGTTCATGCACTGTAGGAGTGTGTGGGAAGAGAAGCTCAGCATAGTTCCCTTCCTGCACTTCCACCAGCACTACAATTGCTCCTGCAGAAGCTAGAGAACATCTCTGTTCTGCTGAGAGTTCTGGCCTCATTCCCACTGGGAGTGGGTGCTGCATCTTGCCCCATATAGCTGGCCTTAGAAGGGTTGGGACTAGACTGCTAGGTCCAGGTCTGAGCCCCACGTGAGGAGCCCAGTTTAGGTGAGATTATTTAGTCCAGAATATGGTTAGCAGCTCATACAAAAGAAGCACCTCAAGTTGTGTACACACATTGGAAGTTCAGTATGTGTCAGCCTCAAGTTTCTTATTAGGTTACTAGAAACTGTATCTTACTTATGTGGATTATTAAAGGAGATAAAAAAAATCTCAGTTGCTGAAGTAACTAATGTAGTTTATCCAGCATTGAACAGATATTGGCATCTTGAGGTAAGTATCAGGAGTCAGTGATCTCAGACTCTGATATTGAACAAGCTGAAGCCATGAGCAATATTATATTGATTAGACAATAGAAGTAATTATATTTACCAACATAGTTTTATTGGGTGGGGTGGAAGGTGATGAGACTTTAGTCTGGAGTTTAGGGAGGACAATTAAAAATGTTGTAAGCAAAGGCCTAGTAGCCTTTGTATTTTTCTTTTTACCAGCTATGGATTTCCTGCCTGCTATTTTAAAATTGCATGGGCTCCCTTCTTAGCTGGCAGAAAGATTTAAAAAAAAAAAAATACGGTATCCTGGAAGTTTACTACTGATCTCAGGAGAGCTTTATTTTTTTCCAGAGACCATTCTCTGATAATGTCCGCCTCTTCTACTTTTCTTTTTACCCAATGATTTTTTTTTTAATGCTATTGCAGAAATGTTAAATGTTATCATTGAATGTAGAGGCTTTTATCTAGCAAACACCTTTTCTAATGCTAAATGAAATCATGTCAAATTTGAATAGGTTTCATATTTAGCTGCTTCTTCAATTCTGTGAGGAGCTTTAATTTCCTGGGTCATGGAACCTCTTTCTCTCCCTGGCTGTTCCCTCCCGATCCCAACGGCTATCAAATGTCCAAAATTCATTTTTATGACAATGGGAGATGAATAAAACTTGAACTGCAGACTTTCAACAGAACAATAGTTGCTCATCAACAGAGTAACTTGTACTACTTGATTCTCTGCTGTGTCTCTAAATGACTATTATTTGAATTTTGTGCCTGGCCCATTGGTAAGATTTTACCTTGTAATCAATCTGGAAAAAAACAGAAATGGCTCTAGTTCCTGTCATTTGTTGCTAGACATAATTTGGAAGATCACCAGGCTCCTCAGAAATAGCAGCAGCCATGGACTAAAGTGATGTACAGCAAATGCTTACTGTAAGCTTTGAGTCAGATCAGCGACAGTCTTTAAGTCATCTTTGTGCTCTCCTGATTGTTCTGGCTCCTAGGGGCCTTTTCTCAGCCCCAAATATACTATGCTATGCTATACTATAGCCCCAAATAATCCCTCTCATTACAGTTAAATTGTTTGGATTCAGTCAATCATCTCCCAGCAAGCAGTAGGCCAATTTTTGCCAAGTGTTTAAAAATCCAACTTTTGTACTTTGAGAGCTGAGAGACCAGGAGTGTGTTGGCCATAATGAGCCACTGGTATAAGTGGGTATGACTTTAAAGACAGTCCTTGCAGCAGGGCTGAAATTCACCCCTGCTCAGAAAGGCAGTGTTGTTAACTCCGGGGATTTTATCACGAGTCTCACGATTTGTGGTGTTTTTCTTAAAACCCCAGCTTCTGGAGTCATGTGATGATGTAAAAATAATCTCCATTTTCATTTAAAAAATAAAACCAACCCCCTTACGGTTGTGGAGGAAAAAAGCTCAACACTGTGACCCTCTAAATATAAAGAACTCCAAATTGATTATTCTTCAAAAATATTGTGATTTTAAGGCAATCGTGTTTTTTTTTTTTTTTTTTTTAAGGGCCAAACTCGTGATTTTTGAACGCTTGGGGCTGGAAATATTGAAAAGGCCAGCACAAGCTGGCAGGTCCCACTTAACCCTCAAAATAAGGTGCATGTGGGACTTAAATGGTGGCTAGGCATTGGGCACCATCCCCCCGCATGCACAGGGATGACTTTCACTTCCTATGTTTCTAGCTTCCCTACCCCCACATAAAAATAAAAGCAAGCATCCTCTTCAAAAGCGTTACACCTGTAGACACTGATATCCTAAACTGGCTCCTTTTGTTTAAAAAAAAGTCACTCACCTCCTGAGGTTGCCAACTCCCACCACATTGTCATGAATGCCGCGAATTTGTGGCATTAAAGCTGGCTTGTCCCAGTCTCACCAGAAGCTCCTGGCAGCACAGGATTTCTGCCCTCCCTGTGACGGACTCTGCAGGGCCTCTGCAGTTCTGTAGCTGGGGCTGCTGGGAATCTGAGGCCGCAGGGCTCTCGCGTGTAGTTTTTCAGTGGCCACCACAAGCAGAAGCTGCTGCTCTGCAGGGTGAATCTCTGCTTGGGGCTGCCTCTGCTGAGCATGGCACAGTAGCCTGGGGGAGGCAGACTCTCCCACTAGCCGTCGCCAGATAGGGGAGAGAGAATCAGAAGTGAGAAGCTGGTGGTGGTAAAAAAGGATTCCAGGAGTGTGTGCACACCCTCTCCCATCATTCCCTGCCAGCCTACCCACTCCCAGACGTGGGTGGGGCAGTATCCACCGGGAGAGAGCTGCGGGAGGGAGGGGAAACTGGACAGGAGCTGAACTTAGGGGTAGAGGGGAGAGGTGGACAGAAGCCAGGGGGCAGTGTCCTAGAAGGGGGAGAAACTAGGCAAAGGGCAGAGTGGGAAATTGTGCAGGACTACGTGATGGGAATAGCTGAACAGGGACTGGACAGCGGCAGTAGCCGGTGGAAGTAGGAAGAGTAAAGGGTGATGCCTATAGGAGAGAGAGGGATGCAGGGAACAAAGGAGAACGCTGACACCAGTGTCTGGGGAAGCGATGGTGTTGAGCAAATGTCCCCCCACCCCCAGCAACCAGATTTTTGAACCTGCGAAGTGGCTAACAACTGGGGTTGAGCAGATTTGCTTACATAGAGGAAAATCAGTCACTGCTTCTGGCAGTGGTATAAAACAGAAGACATCAAGCACTGTGCTTCAGTTAGAGAGTGAAATTCCCACAGAGATGAAGGGAAAATTTAGTGGCTCTCAAAGTTAATTTTGAAATGACTTCTATATAGAGCAACACTCTGAGGCAAATAAATCCTGACCAAATAGTTAGTATCTGTATATTATGTAATTCTTTGTAATCGCTCCATTCAGAGAAAATCTTTAAAATCACCCATGCTGAAAAGCTCCTGTAAGACCCACTGAAGTAACCAAGGCCTGATTCGAAAAACACTTAGGCAGTGTCAGTAGTGGTCCCATTGAAATCAATGCTGGATGTGGGTCTTCTGCAATCAGGTCCGTGTGGGTGGATCTCTTCTGCCAATGTGGTCCTATTAGGGTTGCCAACTTTATACTTGCACAAATCCTTGTTCCGCCCGTCCTCCGAGGCCCCGCCCCCACTCACTCCATCCCTCCTCCTTCTGTTACTTGCTCTTCCCACCCTCACTCACTAGCTTATTTTCATTGGGCTGGCTCAGGGAGTTGGCGATGTGGGGTTTGGGGTGCAGAAGGGTGCTCTGGGCTGGGACTGAGGGGTTCAGAGGGTGGGAAGGGGATCAGGGCTGGGGTAGGGGGTTGGGGTGCGGGAGGAGGAGCAGGCTCCAGGTGGCACTTAGCTCAGGCAGCTCCCGGAAGCAGTGGAATGTCCCCACTCTTGCTCCTATGTGGAAGTGCGGCCAGATGGCTCTGTGTGCTGCTCCGTCTGCAGGTGCCGCCCCCGCAGCTCCCATTGGCTGCAGTTCCCAGCCCCCATTGGCTGCAGTTCCCAGCCAATGGGAGCTGCGGAGCTGGCACTTGGGGCAGCGCGGGGAGCCCCTGGCTGCCCCTAAGCCAGAGGGGGGACATGCCACTGCTTCTGGGAGCCGTGCAAAGCCAAGGCAGGCAGGAAGCCTGCCTTAGCCCTGCTGCACCACCGACCGGACTTTTAACGGCCTGGTCAGCAGTGCTGACCAGAGCCACCAGGGTCCCTTTTCAACCAGGCGTTCTGGTTGAAAAACGGACATCTGGCCACCCTAGGTCCCATTCATATGATCTGAATGCAACAGGGCCTAAAAGCCGTGAAATTAAAAATGTTTGAAATTGCTTCTTTTCAACTCCAAAGAAATTGTAGAAGGGTTGTTATTTTGGAGAGGACTTGTTTCCCCAGCATCTAGATGACATCAAAGGTCTTAATGCAGCTTCTGGTAAACAAACCCCCCCCCCAAACATTTAAAATAGAAGAAAACTAGCAAAACAAAACACTTCACACTGGACACACAATTGTGCAGATGAAAGAACAAACCGTATGTGACAAATGTTAATCCCATCGATTAATACCTTACTGGAAGGCACTCAAATACTAAGGGCATGAGGGTGATATAAAAACCAATATGCAATAAAATAGAGTAATATAGAACTGGATAATTTGGGGCTTTGAGCTGAACTGGTTGGACTCCATGGTATTCTTCAGGATACCTGAGTGACTGTCCCTACCACACATGCTCACCAGGGTCAGCAGAAGCTATTTTGACTTATTTTTTCAGGCCTGTGTAAGAGGGAGAGAGGAGAGAAGATAAGAGCTAAAGCTGGGGTATTAGTTGGTATCTGCTACAGACCACCAAATCACACTAGGGAACAGGATGACCAGCTCCTTTCACCCCCCATCTATATGATGTACAGAAAAAAGCTGCATGTTCAGGGCACTTCAGGTTGAATGACATAATCTGGAGGTCTCATGCTGCCTAACCAAAAAGTGTTGCAACTAACACAGGGGGATTCTATATTAGACCTAGCCTTGGCAGATGAAGAGGAACTGATCACAGAACTAAAAGTTAATGGTAATTAAGGTACAAGCGCTCATGATTTGATCACATTCATAATGTTCAAACAGTATGAAGTTCAGATCAGTAATAGATATACTCGGGGCTTTAAAAGGGCCAGTTTCACAAAGCTGAAAACAATTATGAACCAAACTGCTGGGAGGAAGAATTCAATCAGAAAAATGTGAATGATAATTGGGAATTGTTTAAGAACACTTTACTAAAGGCCCAAAAAGCGACAATCCCACAATTGAGTCAGAAGGCTGTATTGGTTCAAAAACTGACCTGATTTAGAAGGAAAATGAAGGCAGCTATATATCAATATCATACACACAGAGATATATATATAATAAATGGAAGAAACAGGAATTCGATAGTAATGAATATAAAATGGATGCTAGAAATTGTTGAAAATTGATAAGAGAAGCAAAGTGACACAAGGAGAAATTATGACAAGCAGAACTAAGGACAATAGGAAAGAGTTTTTAAATTCAATTAGGAGCAAAAAGAATCCTGATAATATTATTTGACCATTACTAGATGAAAATGGTAGAATTATTATCAATAATGCAGAAAAGGCAGAAGTGTTAAATAAATATTTCTATTCTGTATTTGGGGAAAAACAGATGATGTAGTCTCATTAAATGATAACACTCTACCCATTCCACTAGTATCTCAGGAGGATGTCAAACAGTAGCTACAAAAGTTAGACAATTTTTAAACAGCAGGTCCAGATAACATATGAATTTCTTCCATCAGCGGAGTTTGCATCTCAGACCAGAAGGGAGGAAGGGAATAAAAACTCCTAACAAGGAGGAACAAGTATCTTATTGTTGCTGGGTTCTAAGGGCAAGGTTTCTAGGCATAAGGAAGGGATCCCCACCTGCTTAGCATGGGTTAGTCCTACACGACATATATAGTTTGCTTATTATACAAGTTTCTATTATGCTTCTTTTGAAACTTAAGATATAAACACAAATGATTTACTATATGTTTGCCTGCTTTAACCTTATAAGAACTCTCTTATTTCCTTTTCCTATCAATACATCTGTATATAGTTTATTACAGGATTGGTTGGCTACAAGCATTGTCTTTGGTGTGAGATTTAAGGTGCAATTGACCTGTACTAAGTGACTGAACCTTTGGGATTGGGAGTAACCTGAATGTTGCTGTGATCCGTGATGTAAGGGACCATCTATCACAAAGGTAAGATTGCCTAGGTGACAAGGTAGATCGGAGTACCCAATGGAACTGTCCGCGTATAGGCTGCTATAGTGCCTGGGGAATTTAAACTCAATAATTGGTTGGTGAAATCTAAGTATAGAACTCACAGACAGTTTGGAGTGAGCCTGCCATTCACCAAAAATGCTAGATGGACGTATCCGGCCACAGAATGACTCCAGTCCACCCCAAGAAGGTAACATCAGATAGCCGGGGGAGGGAGGTGTTAGAAGAATGGGCTTGTAGCAGGGTCTGTTAAGAGTGTGGGTAGCTCAGAGGAGCATGCAGAATTTTGAATGTTTATCTGAATCATACCCCCAAGTGTCCTTGGTTTCTGCATAACTAGCTTTACAAGTAGTTTTAAATGCTGGAGCTGGCTCACTGCATGTTTTTATCTGTAGTTTTGTGACAGTGAAGCTGGTTTACTGCTTTACACGTAATTTTGCTGCCGGAGGCTGGTTATCTACATGCTTGTATACGTTTTGCTACTGGGATGCTGCTATCTTTCTCTTCTGCATGAAAAGGGGCTGATGCTGAATTCTTGATTCAATGACCAAAATAGTTACCAATGAAACTGCTAAAAGCTGGATGGAATTTTTTTTCCATGTGAACATCTACCAAAATGTTCTTGTTTCCAAGAACTCTAGTAACAGAGTTTTACAGACAATTTTGGACATTTTTTAAAAATCACTAATGCATATATAGTGAATACACTAAGTCAGGAACAGTGCATCTATCTTTCTAAGTTCACAAAAGCCTGAAAGGGAAAAAAAATCTATTTTCCAGGGTTATGAATCTAACAGCATCACAAGTTATCACTAGGAAAATATTTCAAAAGCCTGAACTTACCCTTGTGGAAAAAGGAACACAGATAGAGGAAACAGATAAATACACGTTGTATTAGTAGGCTTTGTTTTCTGAAATGATATATTGTTCCGGAGAAGAGGTTAGCAAACAAATTATTGTCTTTTTCCAATACAGTCAGGTCTTGGGTACTACGGACCAGATGGTGAGGTGAGGCAGATTAAAAGTTAACTGACAATAGGTCGGGATCACAGGAAAAGTGCCCTAAGTTTATCTATTGTTAAATGATATAATTTATCGTCTTTGAGGGTTAAGGAGCAATTTCTGTGCCTTGCCTACTTTTTGAACACAGATTTATAACACAGATAATCCCAATTTTAGATATTTGCTGCAGGTTATATTGGAAAGAATTTCCCAAAAGACTGATAACCCTTTTTTTCTTAAACCACAGTCAAACCAGTGAACTAATATGATGCTTGCTTCAAATAACTGTATTTACTGTCTCTGTGCACGATAAATTTTCATTTAGTCTATGATCAGCTGACAATATGCAAGTTTGCAGATACCAGTAATTGAGTACAGATAACCTTGACTGTTGACCTATGCAGAGCCATGACTGTCTAGTTTTCATTGTTTCTGTTTTTGCTATTTGACACAAAACTGATGTGGATTGAATTTAAATGTTAAGCTATTCCCACTGTAATGAATGGGTATCATTTTAGGTGTACATTGCGAGAAGTTTCTATTGATTTCACTTAGTGAGATGGCAAAAATGAACCTGATTGGGCCAATTCAGTATTAGCGTTAACCCTTAAGAAACTAGTAAATTCCTACATGAATGTCACTTGAGCACAGGTTAATTTCCTCCAGCTGAACACTCGCCTTTGGGGTAGGTTGGTATGGCTAGTGAGGAGGGAGGGTTTCTAGTAACTGGGGAAAAGGGCCCAATTGGGACCATAAGGATTCATGAATACTTCCCCTATTCGGAATAGCCTCATGATGGAATTCACCAACTTTGCTGCCAGTTCTTGATCCCTTTCTCAGGCCAGGAATAAGCATAGAGAAGTGGAAACAGCCAGTTGGTTGGGGGAAAAGAAGGGGACAGAGCTAGTGGCCTGGCCACATGCTCTAGGACAGAGAGTTCTGGTCCTGTCTGTTTTTTGGGGGTTGAGAGAATTTATCTGGTGATCATTGTGTAGGAAGGGTGAGGTGGGGCTCATGGAAAGGACTCAATATGTGAGGGAAGGAAGCAAGAGAAGTGAGAAAAGCAGAGCTTTTGGGACTGGCTGGAAAGGCTGAAGTATCATGCACGAGCTTTGTAAGGGTTAATATACCATCATCATGGATATTACTGTTGGACTCCCTATAATAAAAGAAATGTGCTTGGATTTTTTTAATATGTTGATTTCTTTGTAGTTAGAATGATTCGTTTTATCTAGCAATGAGCGCCACACAGTATTGTCGAGGTACTTAATGTGTAAAGCTGGGGTTTGCAAAGGAGCTTATGGGTGTTAACTACCCAAATCCCCTTGAACTGCAGTGGCACTGGGCGAGTAACTCTCCTAGGCTGCTTTGAACACCCTGGCCTAAAATAATAGTATTGATAGAATACATTCAGAACCACAATAGACTCTTTCTGTTAATTATATTGATAATAAGTGACTTTATTCTCTATTTATTTTGAGCTTTTCACTTTCACCCTCACTGAGGTTTCTATAGGTATAGTTTACCTATACGAAGGAGTTTTTTTTTTTTTAAACTATTTAGGAAGCTTTAGCAATGACCTGCAAACTTAGTTATCTAAATCTCAGACACAAAACATAAGTCATTACACAAGCGAGCTTTTGCTTAAATAAATATTATTCAACCATATAATTTTAATGTTATATATAAACAATATAAGAACCAGGGGGCACACAATACAATTAAAAGGCAGAGACTATAAAATGGTTAAAATGGTTAAAAGGAAATATATTTCAATGCAAAGTACAACTGACTATTGGAACTCACTGCTGGAGGATATTACTGTGGCAATGTAATGGGGTGCACTCACCTCTAGCTATTATCTTTGGAAAATCATGGGAGACGGGAGAGATTCCAGAAGACTGGGAAAGGGCAAATATAGTGCCCATCTATAAAAAGGGAAATAAAAACAACCCAGGAAACTACAGACCAGTTAGTTTAACTTCTGTGCCAGGAAAGATAATGGAGCAAGTAATTAAGGAAATCATATGCAAACACTTGGAAGGTGGTAAGGTGATAGGGAATAGCCAGCATGGATTTGTAAAGAACAAATCGTGTCAAACCAATCTGATAGCTTTCTTTGATAGGATAACGAGTCTTGTGGATAAGGGAGAAGCTGTGGATGTGGTATACCTAGACTTTAGTAAGGCATTTGATAAGGTCTCGCATGATATTCTTATCGATAAACTAGGCAAATACAATTTAGATGGGGCTACTATAAGGTGGGTGCATAACTGGCTGGATAACAGTACTCAGAGAGTAGTTATTAATGGTTCCCAATCCTGCTGGAAAGGTATAACGAGTGGGGTTCCGCAGGGGTCTGTTTTGGGACCGGCTCTGTTCAATATCTTCATTAACGACTTAGATATTGGCATAGAAAGTACGCTTATTAAGTTTGCGGATGATACCAAACTGGGAGGGATTGCAACTGCTTTGGAGGACAGGGTCATAATTCAAAATGATCTGGACAAATTGGAGAAATGGTCTGAGTTAAACAGGATGAAGTTTAACAAAGACAAATGCAGAGTGCTCCACTTAGGAAGGAAAAATCAGTTTCACACGTACAGAATGGGAAGAGACTGTCTAGAAAGGAGTACAGCAGAAAGGGATCTAGGGGTTATAGTGGACCACAAGCTAAATATGAGTCAACAGGGTGATGCTGTTGCAAAAAAAGCAAACTTGATTCTGGGATGTATTAACAGGTGTGTTGTGAGCAAGACACGAGAAGTCATTCTTCCGCTCTACTCTGCTCTGGTTAGGCCTCAGCTGGAGTACTGTGTCCAGTTCTGGGCACCGCATTTCAAGAAAGATGTGGAGAAATTGGAGAGGGTCCAGAGAAGAGCAACAAGAATGATTAAAGGTCTTGAGAACATGACCTGTGAAGGAAGGCTGAAAGAATTGGGTTTGTTTAGTTTGGAAAAGAGAAGACAGAGAGGGGACATGATAGTAGTTTTCAGGTATCTAAAAGGGTGTCATAAGGAGGAGGGAGAAAACTTGTTCACCTTAGCCTCTAAGGATAGAACAAGAAGCAATGGGCTTAAACTGTAGGAAGGGAGGTCTAGGTTGGACATTAGGAACAAGTTCCTAACTGTCAGGGCGGTTAAACACTGGAATAAATTGCCTAGGGAGGTTGTGGAATCTCCATCTCTGGAGATATTTAAGAGTAGGTTAGATAAATGTCTATCAGGGATGGTCTAGACAGTATTTGGTCCTGCCATGCGGGCAGGGGACTGGACTCGATGACCTCTCGAGGTCCCTTCCAGTCCTAGAATCTATGAATAAGTGCCCTCTGGTCAAGTGCGTGTGGCTGCACACTCTCTCTACCTGTTTGCGGTGAGCCCTCCAGTCGAGTCACACTCAGTCTGTATGTATGTGAAATAAAAACAAAGCAACCTGCGGCCCATCAGGTGGGCCACAAGACAGTTTGTTTACATTGACCGTCCCGCAGGCACGGCCGCCTGCAGCTCTCAGTGGCCACGGTTTGCCATTCCCGGCCAATGGGAGCTGCAGGAAGCGGCGCGGGCTGCAGGAACACGCTGGCCACTGCTTCCTGCAGCTCCCATTGGCTGGGAAGGGCAAACCATGGCCACTGGGAGCTGCAGGCAGCCGTGCCTGCGGAACTGTCTCACGGCCTACCAGTGGATTAGCCTGACAGGCCACATGGGGCCTGCAGGTTGCCCACCACTGCCTTACGGGGTACAAGTCCAACAGGGGCCTCTCTAGGCGCCCTCTGTAACATTTCTCTCAAGTCGTCCCTGCTCCAGTATAGCACAGTGTCCCCTACCTGGAGGCAATGTCTTCACCCTCTCATGGCCTTTCTGGCCACAGCTCTCCAGCTGGGCCATTATAGTTCAGTTCCCCTTCTGGGGTGCCTCAAAGTCCAGGCCACTTTCCCAGTGACTGGTGGGGTGTGGGAGACCCAGGCCCACTCTCTACTCCAGGTCCCAGCCCAGGGACCCTATAGATAGCAGCCATCTGCCATGTCCCTTTAAATAAACTCCTTTGCTGCTATAATTCCCCGGGCCATTTGCCTGTGGCTCAAGCACATTCTACACCCATACCTCAGGGCCTTGTCCTGGTGGAGTGCCAGCAGCCAGCCCAGAACACCATCTACTCACTTCCAGCTCTAGCAAGGAACTGATCTCTGGCCCTGCAGCTCTTCTTATACTAGCCTGATGGACCCTGATTGGTTGATTCCCACACAGCCACTCTAGGCAGCTTGGAGGACCTCTCTACTGCCCTTTCCTGGGGTGGAGTGTGGCAGGGCCACAAGGCCTCCAGCAAGGGGCCTTAGGACCTAGTCCACCATGTCACAGGCAAATAGTTTGCTAATTGCCCCTCCAAAAGGATTATGGTCAAAGCCTGATCTACACTGAAGTAAATGGCAAAAACTATATTGATATTGATTTCAGGTTGGGCAGGGTTTCACTCAAGTGCTATATGAGAAAGAATGGGGATATATCAGCAAAGATCAAAATGATAAGGATTAGCAATCCTTATGCTTCAGCGTATACACTAATCACCAGTCAGATGAAATACTTCTAATTTTATAATAAAATGATCACAGGTGCACTCAGAGTTTTAAATCATCTTAAAGACAACACCTCCAGCAGAGGGGACCATGTTCAAGGAACCCCGATTGGCTTTCTGTGGCCACCATCTAGCTATGATACCTAGCTCCCAATATCTAGTATCTGAGCACCTCACAATTTTAATGCAATTATGCTGACAAGCCCTCTGTGCAGTAGGGCTGTGCAATTATCCCCATTTTGCAGATGAGGAACTGAGGCACTGAGAAACCAAGGGACTTGTCCATGGTAACCCAGGGGGCCTGTGGCAGAGAACTGAACCTGGGTCTCCTGAGTCCTAGGCTAGTGCCCTAAACGCCACTGGGCCATCCTTTCTCTTTCAGCTTGGACATATTGGAAAATCAAGATCATAGAGTTCAAGTGTGGTTTGCAAATCACTCACCTAATACAGTTGCACCAGAGAACTAATGGTCAAGATGAGCCATTCAATAGATGTTAAAACTTCAGCTTAGTATTTTTCAGAAGTCAGCATTGAAGCGACTGTCATAGTATGACCTCCTCCAGGGCACCCCCTTGTGACCTCCGGGTAACCCTGCAAGCAGCCCTTGACTCAATCTCCCCCTTCAAGGGGCTTTTTCAGTATCTCATGCACCCTTTTGTCCATTCACAACTCTTCTTGGGTTCTGGTTTATGAAATTAAAAGACATTCAAAACAAAGTTCTCGAGTCCATCTGTTTACCTGCTTATCAGGTCACCCTCTGCCAG
>NC_088804.1:14512986-14537986 GCF_011386835.1 Chrysemys picta bellii | reverse complement strand
GATTTTTTTTTTTCATTCTTTTGCTAGAGATCAGATGGTTCGACAACACAAAACTAGCAGAATATAGAGCTGTTTTACCAGCAGGAAGACATAATTCAACTTTTATACTTGCACTCCTTTCAATTTTGTTTGTTAAATAAAAGCTTAGAGTTGTTGAATTTTTATTTTTCCCTTGACATGCATTCAGTCACCATCCCTTTACAATAATTTACAACCATTTTACTAATAACCTCTAAAAGGCAGGGCTCCCTTGGTCTTAAAGGTTTGGGTTACCTCTATTCCAGTCCCTGATTTGGAAAAGCATTCCTATTCAGGAAAGCACTTAACACACATGCTTAAGTCCCACTGACATCAAGCCGAAGAGATGTAAGCACATGCTTAAGTGGTTTCCTAATCATGGGCTCTGAAGAACAGAGATAGATTTTTTTGGGGGGGTCCAAAATATACTAAAATAATCTATACCTATTAGCTACTTACCAGCGGCATTAAGGACCTATGACCTGTTATTTATTCATCTATAAAGGGGTAAGTACATAAAACCTACAGCCACCTGTGATCACCATGGAAACTACACTGTTGGCTGATGATTTTCTTCAATTCACCTTAAAGACTATTGGCAGCCAGTTGAACACCTGACCTCTAGTGAGCTGGTTAATTAAGGAATCTTGAATGACTTTACATAGTTCTTACAATTTTAACTAACATACTGAGCTGATGAAAATTGTTCAAACGATGAATAAATCCACTCGTACTGCATGCATAGTATTATTTCAACAACCTTCACTAGCTATGCCAATACCTGTATAACGGAAACATTATTTACAGCCTTTCTTGTAGGGAAGAAGGTTCATTTTCTGGCTCTATGTTCTGCCCTGAGACTGAGTGAGAGATTAGCAAAGGTAATGAAAGGAAATACATGTTTACTCTCAAGTACTACTAGCATATTGTCAGCAATATTGGAATTCTTAGAAATCTGATGCTAAATGTCACTTGAGTCAGTGGCAGAACTAATGTCCCTTTTGATTCTCAGGCGGTGTTGGTTGGAAATGAAGAGGACTCTCTATCATAAACTGTTAACAGAAAATGCCAGTAATGTTTTAAACAAGCTCAAAGGGAAGAGATAAAGTTAGGCTTTGTTTTATTCAACAGCACATACTATTTGATGGGCTCTGTCTTGTCCTCTGGATTCATGTAAGGGATAATAAATGACAAGGTGTGGGCTGTGAGACAGCAATATGCATCAGGTGAGTGGCAAGGCATGAGGTCAAAGACAGAGTGCCTCTAGCATGTGGGGAGGGTTATTATTTCATAAGAGCTGCATGCTCTGGAATGTGTTACTCCACTTTATAAAGTGGTGACTCCTTAGTTACATTTTTAGTGTTTCAGTAGCTTTCCGTGTAAAGATAATATATAATTGTAACACAGGGTCAATCTGGATCCCAGCGCTCAGAGCCTAAGGACTCAAAGAGATAAAAGGTCAAATCCCAGTTTATTGGCAACAAGAGATAGACAAACCAACACAAAAACTCAGACAACCTATTTCTTCTAACTGGGGTCCCTTACTATCCACCTTCACTCAGCATCTGCAGGTCTTGTCTGCACCAGATCCCACTGGCAACTCTCTTATTTTATATCCCAGTCTGCCCTGCTCTTAAAGAGACATCACTCTATCATAATAATCATGTAGATTATAAAGCAAATGTGCAGAAAACATACAAGTATATACAATATTGCATCAAAACCTCCTATGTTGTCATATTATACTTTTAAGTAATCCTGGTGGTAAAGATAAAGAATAAGAAACAGGGATTGGAAGAAAAATACCCAAATACAGTTAAAATATTCAATGTATATCTGCTTTAGGGAGATAATGGATAGTAAATTAGACATGAGTTTGCAATAAAATATGGCAGCCAAAACAAAATAGGCATACACAATTGTGGGCTGCATATTAAGAGACAGGAAAGCAACAACCCCATTTAACACCTTTCTTAAATTACTCTTTGCTACACCAGGAATATTACATTCAGTGTTGGGCATCTGATACCAGAAAGCATTCAGAGAAGACACAAAAGTGATTAGGGGGTTGGAACCAAATGCTTTGTGAGGAAAGATTAAAAGAATTGAATTCATATATAGCTTAGCTAAAGGATGACCAAAAAGGGGACATGATAACAATCCATAGATTTTTGAAGGATGTAAACACCAAGGAGACAGTGTAATTATTTAGGTTGACACAATGATGTATAATAATAAATGAAAATAAGAAAGGAAAAAATGGCTAAATAGTGGAACAAGCATTTGGTGAAACATGCCAACATTTGTCAGATAAATTATTTGCAATGAATAATTTGGTCAATTCTAGAAAATAGTGTAACATTTATTTGAAATGCATATCAACGGAGGAGTTTAATTTTGATATTAACCATGTTGTTGAAGTCCCTGATTCTGCAGTGAGCTCTGCATGGGTGGACCTCTGAACCCACATACAGTTGTGCTGACTCTGTCAGAGTTCATTGCAGGATTGGGGGACTAACTGTCTCTCATTATTCTTTCTCTTACGGAGCTGTTTTAAGTGCCTTCCTATGCATGCCATTCTGCTGCCATCTTTTTCCTGCTAAATTCCACTGTTGCTACTGTTCTAAGGGAAAAGGCAAAGGTGAATGTGGAGGGGACTCATCCTCCCAATTTTCTTAGCCAGAGATTTAAATTTAGGGGCAACCCTTAGCCCTGACCTTCCCACTCTACATCCTGCCTTCTTCTGCACCTCATTACTCATTGAGCTGTCAGAGCCTGGACTCCAGCCTGCTAGATTAAAAACTGCTAGTTTATTTAAAAGGAAACAAAACAAAAACACACCAGTTTTCCTCATTGCTGGCAGCCATCAAGATGCCTCATTTTCCAGGACCACACAAGGAGCAAAGACAATGCCACAATGAAAGCTAACTTGCTGCTCAGAAAGTGCTGGGCATGGCTGGGGACACCTCAGAGATGGGGACCCCAGCTACACAGCAATTTCAGCAGTAACGAGGAACACTCTCGTCGGTGCCACAATAATTGTATAGCATTTCACCTAGTTATTTGGAAATAAGGATAACAACAGTGGGCCAAATTTTCACCGAGGTCTCACATTGACTATCATGGGTGCATGTGCAAAGGCCTCCCTCTGTTTGCGTGCTGTGAGCAAGCTATGATGGGAGAGAGGAAGGATGGGTCAGAGGTTCCAGTTCAATCAACTGCTTCGCTGCAGACTTAATCTGACGTCGGGCAAGTTACTTATCCTCTCTGTGCTTTAGTTCCACTTCAGTACAATGGGGATAATACTACTTCCTTACTTCACAGGGTGTTGTGATACTCATCTCAGAGACCATGGTGATTGGAGGGGGGGGCATATAAGAACCTTAGACAGATGGAATGACAGGGGTGAAAACATTCCTGGAGTTCTCCCTGCTCTGGGGGACTGGCCTTCCCAGAGTCTTTGTGTGGGGGATAGACACTTCCTGAATCTAGTGGCTTGCTCTTCCTGAAGGGTGAAGTAGACCTTCTCAGATTGGGTGAGTGTATTTGGTGCCCTTTTCCAGACTTCAGCTCCAGCTTTCTGGATGTGCTCTGGAAATGTTCCTGTCACCTTTTTGGAGGCAGGAAAGAAAGGTTTCCCTCACTGCCAAAATGGCAGAGACCGTGGGTTTTTTCACCTTCCCCATTGCAACCAGGAGGGTTAGTAGGTCGGAGGGGGATTTTGAATTCTTTGCCTGTCTTTGGAACTTCATCTGGGTCCAGTATGGCTTCTGTGGAGAAAGGGAAGACCAATTCCTGAGTAAACCTGAACATAGAATCAGGAGGAAGGACCATAATTTGCACTGCAATGCCACCCTTGCCTGAACCTTTAACTCTCGCATGAGAAGAGGATGTCTGTGGTATCAGCACCAGTGCTAAATCTCTTATGGTGTCTGTTTGAGTAGAAAAGAAGTTAAAATTGCTGGCCCTACCCTAAAAGTCCTTGGCTGAGGCCCATGCTGGACCACATGTTGCCAAGTAGTTTGCAGTAGAGTAGTCAAACCTCATGAAGTTTAAGTTTAAGGAAAGTTGTGGCCTCTGCTTAACCCAATATTCTGTGTATTCTTCATTTCTACTGTGTCTACTGTGTTTACATGCAGACTATGGGCTGGATATGTTGACTGCATTGCCCGTGTCTGGAGAGATTGGAGCACTGATGAGGGCTAGCTGGGTATGACTTCAGATAAAACGGAGATGATGTTGGTTGTGGGAAGCAACCAGAAGAGATAGCATGTGTTATTTCTGCCCCTGTGATTAAGTATGTCTGTCAGTCTTTTGTTGACCAAGTTTGCAATCTGGGGGTCTAGGCAGACTCCTGACTGCTACTGCAAGATCAGGTAGAAGCTACAGCCAAATCTGCAGCTGACTAGGAGGCTGCAACAATTTCTTTCAGATACGGACCTTGCAACTGTCACCCTTGCCTTCATCACTTCAAGAGTAAATACTGCAGTGGGGCTACATCTTAAATTTGTTCCAAATTGCTGCTGGTGCAAGATTTCATCGCCTGCTAAGTGATGTTTCTTGACAGTAGCATATTAAACCTATGCTCTGCAATCTGCGTTAGGTGCTTTTTGAGTCCCAAATAGATTTTAAGATGGCCTAGGAACTACTTATATAAGAAGAGACCATCACTCCCCACTTGACCAATTGCTACAGCTGTGCTCAGTGGAGGTGTCTGAGCTGAAATCCCATTGGCTTAGGAGACTGGGCAGCTGGCGGGATGTTCTCCGTTGGGGCCCCAGACCTTTGGAATGTGCTTCCTCTCTCTAGGTTTGTAACAGCTCAAGTTTATTAAGCTTACCAGCTTGCTGGAAGTTCCATCTCTTCTCCCTTGTCTGTGAGGAGGTGGGTATTGTGCAGGACTGGGTAGCAGTGGCGTGGGACTCTGGTGGGGAGCACGTAGGAAGGTCAATTGGTTCTTGTTATATTTATGTTGTTGTTGGGCTATTTGGTTTGAATAGGGTGGTAACTGATGTGTCTGTTTATTTAATAAAGTTTTTAAAGCTTGTCAAGAGCACCAAGAGCACTGGATGGGTGCTCTGTTATTGGAGTTTGTGAAAATCCAAACCCTTGTGCATACAAGTGGTAGAATTTACACACTCAAAACTCATCTGCCTAATTTCTGAAGGCAAATGAGGTGATGGTGTATGTGTGTAAAGTATCCTTTGTAGGCACAAGTGAAAATGCCTGTGCAATTGTGAGCATGTGCAAATGTGCAGGCCTAGTTTTAAAAGTCTGATGTATAATTAATACCCTTTGTATGTTATTTGTACAAGAGATGATAGGCTTTTTTATTGTTATATGTATGTGCTAAATTATACCCCTGCTGTCTGTTCCCCTGTGCGCAGTGTGAAGGTTTTATTAGTTCAACACCAGCATCTGGGCGACCAAGCAGCAACTTTTTCCAATCATACCGTAGGCCAGAAGGGTACATCCTTTACTCTCAGATGTGTAGCTTGCTTCCATCATGATTAGACAATGCATGCCTCATTGATACCGGCGCTCAGTGGTCTGCACTGGTTACCATTTGGCTTTGGAGTGGAATTTAAGGTGTTTGTTTTCCCATGAAGCCCTAAATGACCTGAAACCTCTCTAAAGGAGGGGACCTTTCTCCCCTGGCATTACAGCCACAGTTGGGGTAAGCAGAAGTACTTGAGATAGAGCTGCAGCCTCCATGGTGTATATGGAAGGATGATACTGACAAGGTCTTCACTGTGACTTTGGAACTGATATATCTGCTGGGTCTAACAGAGGCCAGATCCTCTGATTTTCAGGACACTCTGCAAGGGCCATCAGTTTTTCCTGGTTTTCTTGAAGAGGGTGCAAGTACAGAAAGAATACAAGTAGGCATCCTTCAGTCTCGAGAGATCTTGGGTATGTGCCCCTGAGATGTAAAGAATTTACTCAATGGATTTTATGGCAGCTGTGGCTGAAGAGACCCTGAAGACAATCTATACTGCATCAGTCACATTTAAAGGTCATGTTTCAACCCACTGGGCTCTGCCTTCTGTGAGCTCTTTTCTCCTCTGCTAAGCTGGACTGCTTCTTCTCTTAACTCCGGAGACCTTTGTTCAGTTCTTGTTTCCAAAGGCTGTGGTCCTGAGTGTGATCTTCCCATTTGTCCATTTCTTTGAGGTCTCACTTGCACACATCCTTGAAACACATTATTGGGCATCTGCTGGGTCTTTTTCCAGATGCCAATTTGCCATAGGGGATGTCCTTTTGGATGCGCCCATCATTCATTCACACATGCCCAAGCCAGTGGAGACGTCTCTGTTGGAGGAGTGTTCGCATGCTGGGAATGCTAGCCTGCTTGAGCACCTCAGTGTTGGTGACTCTGTCCCTCCAGGAGATTCCAAAGATTCGATGAAGGCAATGCACCTGAAAATTGTTGAGCCTCTTTTCCTGTCCATGTCTCGCTCCCGTGTGCTGATAACACATGCATGATACATAACAGATCTTTGGGTGTTACAGTACGAGGTCAAATGGGGGATGGATTTACTACTTCATCATGATTGGATATTTTTAAGGGTGAGGCTGACTGGCGTGCTGCACTATATTCTATACCTGTATATTGGATTTTAAGCGATGGCCTGGAATTTTGAGTAAGGGCTTCTTGTTTAGAAAATATTAATTATTAATTATTATTATTATTATTTTTAGTTGTATTGTGGTAGCACCGAGGTATCACAGCCATGGAACCAGGACTCTATTGTGTACAAACACAGAACAAAAAGATACTTATCCTTCCTCTAAGAGTTTAAAATATAAATACATACCCATACTACATACCCCTGTATACGTATATAAATATATATAAACTGTAAGCTTTCCAGGACAAGGACTAACACCTTGTTATTTGTTTGTACAGCACCTTACACACTGGGGGCCTGGTGTCAGTGTGTCCATAATACAAATAATAATATATGTACACAGAGGCAATTTATAAATAGATTACCTCTATCCTAATATAATATCTTGTTCTATTTTATCCATTGCAGAATTCATAACTAGTTCACTGACCTATTGTATTACCTCTACAGCTGTTGCAGGCCTTATAACACTTTTAAGTTTTCATTCCAAGAACAGTTTTTTGTTTTTTTTTTTTGTTTTTTTGTTTTTTTTTTTGCCAGAGGGTTTTTTAGCAGTGGTTCTCATTCAAATGATTATTTCCATTGAGGAAACCTTTGTTAATGATAGTGATGAGACGGTATGAATGGTTTAAGCCACAGCTTGGTGAAGGCATTCGACCTGGATGCTAGTTTCAATAGGGGATGTAAGGATAGGTATTAGGTGCTATTAGCATGGGAGTTGCTTTATAAATCAGAGAATGTAACCTTAGGTGAGAATGACTGGTCTAAAACAGAGTTTAACCCCTAAGCTGCCCTCTGTGAACTCAGTGACTCCAGAAACCTTAACAGTCTTGGACTGAGCTGAGTTTACTTTCAGCTAATGAAAATTGTAGCCTCTTTCTGACCAACCGGATTACTTCTGTAAACATCACAGGGATGGGAGGCACACGTTAGGACTGCTTTTGTCACAAGGATGCCTACCACCACCATGGACATTGTAAACTTGATCCTTAGGCAGTATTTTACATTGCTCTGATCTTACATTTTGTTTTCTTACATGCTCTTCTGTATCTGATGCTAGCCTGGAAATAATCTGGCATCCTGGCCATGCATGTAAATCCTTACTGACATCAATGAACTGAAAAATTCTAAAGTCTGGCAGCAATAAAGGGAATAGTGAATGAGACTAGTATTTCTTTATATTGATCTATCCTTCCTTCTCATTGACTCATAACACTGGCTGTTTACCCTCTGTAATAAACTGGGATAGCTTTCCAATTTTCCCAGCAATTGGCTTTAGCTTTTCAATTTTTCCAACAAGAACCAACATTCACAATATGCCAAAAAGGCCAAAAACCTGTTGGCTAAAGTCATATAAAATTAAGCATATAAAATGTTTAAAGTATGCAAATTACTCAGATTTAGGCTTTACTGCGTAGGATTTTCCCTTTCCAATATTTTAAAGAACCATCAACCCAGTCCACCAGCCACAGCACCATCTGGACACTGAAAAATGAACAGAACCCCCTTGATTTCACCTTTCTAGATCTTGACCCTCTGAATTCCTGGTCACTTGGCTTTATGAATTTATTTTGTCTGGAGCTTGTTTATGCTTTCATGTTATAAAGCACTTTTAAAAAATGTCAAATGTAATTTTTAAAAATGGGGACTGTTCAGAAATGAAGAATTGCATGAGGAAAAAAAAAAGTTTGTAGGACACCAGGAACATAGAAACTGTGTGTGTGTGTGTGTGTATGTACTTTGGGCAACAGACAGATTGTAAGCTCTAGGAGGAAGGGATTGTCTTTTTGTTCTGTGTTTGTACCACACCTAGCACAATGGGGTCCTGGTCCACGGCAAGGGATCCTAGGCCCTATGATTATATAAATAACAAACAACAATCATTCTGTACATGGAAGAAACTCATACAGCAGACAGGAAACTATACTAATTTCTACTTGTGGAATCTCTTCCAAACCATGCTTTTGGGAAAATGGGGCATCTTAAAACTTTTCTTTCTTTCTTTCTTTTTTAATAAAAGCAAAATAAATTTGGAAACAAAGGGTTCGAGTCACAAGGGGATATAGGTGCAAAATAGTGGTGGTGCTTCCATTATATTCAGTAGCTTCACGGTGACTAGACAGCAAGTGTGAAAAATCGGGATGGAGTGGGGGTAATAGTCACCTATAGAAGACAAAGCCCCAAATATCGGGACTGTCCCTATAAAATTGGGACATCTGGTCACCCTAAGTAGCCCAGTGGTTAGGGCACTTGCTTGGGATGTGGAGACCTAGGTTAAAATCCCTGCTTTGGAGCAGGGACTCGAACCAGGACTCCCCTCTCCCCGGTCAGTGCCCAAATCACTAAGGTATTGGCTGTTCTGGGGTGTAGCTCTCAATCTCTCCTGTTGAAGCTGTTCCGCCTTGTATAAATAATTAATTATCCATTGGCTCCGACAGACAATGACTTCACAGCCTGGTGGCTAGGATGATCACCTGGGAGGACCTTGCCTTTTGGTAGAAGATGGTATATTACGATTGATATCCGTCGTCGTTGTACTGCAGTGGCTGTCAATCATGGGCACCTGGGCAGACATGCTCAGTCCTATCGAACAGTCTTGACGATGATGGCTATCAGTCGTATTATGCTATTTTCTGCCAAGCACCCAGAAGATGCCGAGGGCTATCAGTCATGCTGCACCGTCATCTGCCAGCTTAAGATGTAAAAAATAGATTTGTTCTGTATTCATTTGCTTCCCCCTCCCTCTGTGAAATCAATGGCCTGCTAAACCCAGGGTTTTGAGTTCAATCTTTGGGGGGGGGGCATTCTGTGTGACAGTTGTTTGTGTTTCTCCCTGATGCACAACCACCTTTGTTGATTTTAATTCCCTGTACCTGTACGCCATGTCGTCACTCGCCCCTCCCTCCCTCCGTCCATCAGATACTAGTTTCGCGCCTTTTTTCAGACCAGACGCCATAGCACTGGGATCATGGAGCCCGCTCAGATCACCGCGGCAATTATGAGCACTATGAATACCACGTGCATTGTCCTGGAGTATATGCAGAGCCAGGACATGCCAAAGCAAAACCAGGACCAGCCGAGGAGGCGATTGCAGCGCGGCGACGAGAGTGATGAGGAAATTGATATGGACATAGACCTCTCACAAAGTACAAGCCCCAGCAATGTACAAATCATGGTGTTACTGGGGCAGGTTCAGGCCGTGGAACGCCGATTCTGGGCCCGGGAAACAAGCACAGACTGGTGGGACTGCATCGTGCTGCAGGTGTGGGACGATTCCCAGTGGCTGCGAAACTTTCACATGCGTAAGGGCACTTTCATGGAACTTTGTGACTTGCTTTCCCCTGCCCTGAAGCGCCAGAATACCAGGATGAGAGCAGCCCTCACAGTTGAGAAGCGAGTGGCGATAGCCCTGTGGAAGCTTGCAACGCCAGACAGCTAGTGGTCAGTCGGGAATCAATTTGGAGTGGGAAAATCTACTGTGGGGGCTGCTGTGATCCAAGTTGCCAGGGCAATGAAAGACCTGGTGATATCAAGGGTAGTGACTCTGGGAAACGTGCAGGCCATAGTGGATGGCTTTGCTGCAATAGGATTCCCAAACTGTGGTGGGGCGATAGACAGAACCCATATCCCTATCTTGGCACCGGAGCACCAAGCCACCAAGTACATAAACCGCAAGGGGTACTTTTCAATGCTGCTGCAAGCACTGGTGGATCACAAGGGACATTTCACCAACATCAACGTGGGATGGCCGGGAGAGGTACATGATGCTCACGTCTTCAGGAACTCTGGTCTGTTTCGAAAGCTGGAGGAAGGGACTTTCTTCCCGGACCAGAAAATAACCGTTGGGGATGTTGAAATGCCTATAGTTATCCTTGGGGACCCAGCCTACTCCTTAATGCCATGGCTCATGAAGCTGTACACAGGCAGCCTGGACAGTAGTCAGGACCTGTTCAACTACAGGCTGAGCAAGTGCCGAATGGTGGTGGAATGTGCATTTGGACGTTTAAAAGCGCGCTGGCGCAGCTTACTGACTCGCTCAGACCTCAGCGAAAAGAATATCCCCATTGTTATTGCTGCTTGCTGTGTGCTCCACAATATCTGTGAGAGTAAGGGAGAGACATTTATGGCAGGGTGGGAGGTTGAGGCACATTGCCTGGCTGCTGATTACGCGCAGCCAGACACCAGGGCGGTTAGAAGAGCACAGCAAGGCACGGTGCGCATCAGAGAAGCTTTGAAAACGAGTTTTGTGACTGGTCAGGCTACGGTGTGAAACTTCTGTTTGTTTCTCCTTGATGAACCCTCCGCCCCACCCGGTTCACTCTACTTCCCTGTAAACCAACCAACCCACCCTCCCCTCCCCCTTCGAGCACCGCTTGCAGAGGCAATAAAGTCATTGTTACTTCACATTCATGCATTCTTTATTAATTCATCACACAACTAGGGGGATAATTGCCAAGGTATGGGTGGGGGAGGAGGGAAGGAAAAGGACACACTGCAGTTTAAAACTTTAACTCCTATTGAAGGCCAGCCTTCTGATGCTCGGGCAATCATCTGGGGTGGTGTTCTTGGGCGTCTGGGTGAGGAGGCTATGGAACTTGGGGAGGAGGGCTGTTGGTTACACAGGGGCTGTAGCAGCGGTTTCTACTCCTGCTGCTTTTCCTGCAGCTCAACCATATGCTGGAGCATATCAGTTTGATGCTCCAGCAGCCAGAGCATCGACTCTTGCCTTCTGTCTGCAAGCTGATGCCACCTATCATCTTCAGCCCGCCACTTGCTCTGTTCATCCCGCGATTCAGCCCGCCACCTCTGCTCTCGTTCATACTGTGCTTTTCTGTAGTCTGACATTGACTGCCTCCACGCATTCTGTTGTGCTCTTTCAGCGTGGGAGGACATCTGGAGCTCCGTGAACATGTCATCCCGAGTCCGCCGTTTTCTCCTTCTAATCTTCACTAGCCTCTGTGAAGGAGAAACATTTGCAGCTGGTGGAGGAGAAGGGAGAGGTGGTTAAAAAAGACACATTTTAGAGAACAATGGGTACACTCTTTCACGTTAAATTTTGCTGTTCACATTACACAGCACATGTGCTTTCGTTACAAGGTCGCATTTTTCCTTTTATATTGAGGGCCTGCCGGTTTGGTGTGAGAGATCACTCACGCAGTGCCAGGCAACAGATTTCGGCTTTCAGGCAGCCATGGTAAGCCACAGTCTTTTGGCTTTTTTCACCTTCTTAACATGTGGGAATGGTTTCAAACAGTAACGCCCTCATTTCCCATACCAAGCACCCATTGGGTTGGCCATTTAATATGGGTTTGCAATGTAAAAGGAGGGGCTGCGGTTCCCGGGTTAACATGCAGCACAAACCCAACTAACCCCCCTCCCCCCTCACACCCAATTTTCTGGGATGATCACTTCACCCCTCCCCCCCCCCACTGCGTGGCTAACAGCGGGGAACATTTCTGTTCAGCCGAGCAGGAACGGGCACCTCTGAATGTCCCCTTAATAAAATCACCCCATTTCAACCAGTTGACCGTGAATGATATCACTCTCCTGAGGATAACAAAGAGCGATAAGGAATGGATGTTGTCTGCATGCCAGCAAACACCGGGACCATACGCTGCCATGCTTTGTTATGCAATGATTCCAGACTACATGCTACTGGCCTGGCGTGGTAAAGTGTCCTACCATGGCGGACGGGATAAGGCAGCCCTCCCCAGAAACCTTTTGCAAAGGCTTTGGGAGTACATGAAGGAGAGCTTTCTGGAGATGTCCCTGGAGGATTTCCACTCCATCCCCATACACCTTAACAGACTTTTCCAGTAGCTGTACTGGCCGCAATTGCCAGGGCAAATTAATCATTAAACACGCTTGCTTTTAAACCATGTGTAATATTTACAAAGGTACACTCACCAGAGGTCCCCGGTGTGCCCTCAGGGTCTGGGAGCACGCCTTGGGTGAGTTCGGGGGTTACTGGCTCCAGGTCCAGGGTGATAAACATATCCTGGCTGTTGGGGAAACCGGTTTCTCCGCTTCCTTGCTGCTATCAGCCATCCACATTATCTTCATCCTCCTCTTCCTCGTACCCCGAACCCTCTTCCCTGTGTGTTTCTCCAGTGAAGGAGTCATAGCACACGGTTGGGGTAGTGGTGGCTGCACCCCCTAGCATGGCATGCAGCTCCACGTAGAAGTGGCATGTTTGCGGCTGTGCCCCGGACCTTCCGTTTGCCTCTCTGGCTTTGTGGTAGGCTTGCCTTAGCTCCTTAATTTTCATGCGGAACTGCTGTGCATCCTTGTTATGGCCTCTGTCCTTCATGGCCTTGGAGACCTTTTCTAATATTTTGCCATTTCTTTTACTGCTATGGAGTTCAGCTAGCACTGATTCATCTCCCTATATGGCGAGCAGATCCCGTACCTCCCGTTCGGTCCATGCTGGAGCTCTTTTGCGATCCTGGGACTCCATCACAGTTATCTGTGCTGATGAGCTCTGCGTGGTCACCTGTGCTCTCCACGCTGGGCAAACAGGAAATGAAATTCAAACGTTTGCAGGGCCTTTCCTGTCTACCTGGTCAGTGCATCTGAGTTGAGAGTGCTGTCCAGAGCAGTCACACTGAAGCACTGTGGGATAGCTCCCCGAGGCCAATAACATCGAATTCTGTCCACACTACCCCAATTCCAACCCGCTAAGGCCGATTTTATCGCTAATCCCCTCGTCGGAGGTGGAGTAAAGAAACCGGTTTAAAGGGCCCCTTAAGTCGAAAGAAAGGGCTTCGTTGTGTGAACGTGTCCAGGCTTAATTCGATTTAACGCTGCTAAAGTCGACCTAAACTCATATTGTAGACCAGGCCTTAGAGTCAACAATAGGCAAGACTAACAAACGGGAGGGAGGAGGGGAAAGCATAGGAGATAACAGTACTAAGAACATCTTTCCCACACATTAGCAGCATGCACAATTCATAGGTGTAATAAGATAAAGTAGACATTTTTTTTTCTTATCCATTGTGGGCATGGGGTGAAATGCTGGCCCAATAGAATTCAATGGCAAAACTCTCATTGACTTCATCACAGCCAGGATTTCACCCAGGAAGTCTTAAAATGATGAAGTCTGGATTTGAATCAAAGAGGGAGGTAAGCTAAGGGGAGATATTAAAACCTGAAGCAGATAAAGTGGCTAAAGAGAGCTTGGGGAGATGTCAGGAATGACATTGTAAAGAAAGACAGGCTAAATAAAACATGTAAGATAATTTACAAGGACTGGTCCAACAGATGAAATAAGCTTTAGTGAAGGCTAGGACTTACATGCATTCAAAGAATCTAACTTCAATATATTACAGTTGCCTTTCCAGTAGTTCATTTTTTTTGTGTCCCATAATAATTTCTCATGTTTACGTTGGCATCTGTGGGGAAAATATCAATGAGCGGGCTGCTAAGAGTTTTCCACTGTGTAGCAATTCCAGTACCGTAGCAGCTATTTTGCAACAGATTAACATTCTGATACTGAGAGAGTTCATCTAATTCATATGAATCTGCATAGAATTTTTTATTAATTTAGAACTTTTCTTTATTTGTGGGCCACCTACAAACTGAAAACAGATTGCATACATTTTTCTACAGTGGAAGAAACAATTCTAAACCTTTACAGCTTATCTTACTAAGTATATAAAATACATATTGCTGAAAAGACAAAAGTGTAATATCTTTAAACAGTGGCATCTGATTCCCTCCCTCCCCCCCAAAAAACAAAACAAAACAGCTTATCCCCTTACCATATTCAGTCTTTCCCTCCTGTTAGCCCTAGATAAAGACATATGGTCTAAAAATGTGGCTGACAAAACTTACATATGCAAAATGAAGTCACTAGGCTGGGAGATCCGGTTTCAGTCCCTGCCTGTGCCACAGACTTCCTGTGTGACCTTGAGCAAATCACTTTTGGCTTGATTCTGCAAGGAGCTAAGCACTCTGGCCCGATCCAGAAACACAACTTAAGCAAGTGCTAATTTTTAAGCTGTGAGTAGTGCCAGTTAATGAAACCTGCTTAAAATTCTTTGCTGGACTGTGGCCAGAGTGCTCAGTCAGTTGCAGGATTAAGCCTATATTCTGTGTACCTCAGTTTCCCATGTGTAAAATGCAGATAATAATATTCTTTCTACCAGCCTTTGTCTTATTTATTTAGGCCAGGTCTACTCTACAGACTTATAAAGTATAAAAATCCACACCTCTGAGCGACCTCGTTATACTGACCTAATCCCCAGGGTAGACAGCACTATGTCAGTGGGAATGCTCCGCCCGTTGAAATAGCTACCACCTGTTGGGGAGGTGGATTAACTATGCCTACAGCAGATGCTCTCCCGCCGGCTTAGTAGCATCTTCACTTAAGCACTAAAGCGGCACAGCTGTAAAATCTTTGGGGCAGAGACTTATTATCTTATTATGTATATGTACAGGGCCCAGCACAATGGAGCCTCAATTTTGACTAAAACAACAAGGAGTCTGGTGGCACCTTAAAGACTAACAGATTTATTTGGGCATAAGCTTTCGTGGGTAAAAACCTCACTTCTTCGGATGCATAGAGTGAAAGTTACAGATGCAGGCATTATATACTGACACATGGAGAACAGGGAGTTATTTCGCAAGTGGAGAACCAGTGTTGACAGGGACAATTCAGTCAGGGTGGATGTAGTCCACTCCCAATAATAGATGAGGAGGTGTCAATTTTGGTCCCAATCAAAAATTCCTGTTTTGATTGGGACCACTAAGTACAACCATAATGCAGATAATTAATATTCATATTTTCAAACCTGGATGCCTAAATATGGATTTAGAAGTCTAATTTAGACACCTAGATATGTGGCCTATATTTCAGAGTTGCTGAGTAATGAGCATCCCCAATAAGGCAGTGGGGTCCATAGACGCCTTGCATCAGATCACTTATTTGAGAGCCTAAACATGTATTTAAAAGCCCAAACTTTAAAGTTTGAAGATTTGCCCTTATGATGTCCTAAAATATACTGTGATATAATAGATGCCTGGCTATCATAACCAGCCATATACATATGATTATCTTACATAAGATTAGGTTCATCGGGCAGATTTAGAGGTAAAGATATCTTACTTCAAGTCAGGCAGATTTAGAGGTAAAGATATCTTACTTCAAGTCATATATCTGCTGTATATAATATAAAAAGGTAGAATGCCATGGATATTTATATGATATACATATATATATGTGGTAACGACGCAGGAAACAGAACGCCAGGTTTGTTGGTAGCCAGAGAGCTTTACAAGCCTCTTGCAAAAAGCCTCCCAGGAAAACTTTCTTGGGGTTTTTATTTCTCTCCTTACTTTGTTTACAACTTTTTTTAGTGGTTACATTCTTGCGCATAGAAAAGCCAGGCAGTATACATGCACATAAGATAACGAACCCATCTCTTGAGCGCGTGAACACTAGCTGCGAGGGTACAATCAAATCAGCCAAATAAGTTTCCCAAACACAAACGCTGGATTGAAGGTCACTCCTGCCTCGTAGCCATGGGAGCAGTTTGCCGCGCCTGTGGGCTGGCGATTCGGGAGCTATGCGTCCCTACATATATAGACACACATTTTTAATGAATGTAGTGTATACAATGTTATTTTATGGTATAAGAGATGTTTCTTAATTCGCTGACACTATACATCAGAGTAAGATTATGCCATGCTATTTTTATTATGAATAACATGCTTACTCCATCATTAAGTGGGTTATTAAAGACATAAACAAGCTTTTATGCCCTGGTTTTCAACAGCTCTTGGTGGTCTACAAAGTGATAATCCTGCTTTCAGCAAATATTCTTAGACTTAAAAAACAAAATAAATACTTTTAGTATGCAACCAGGTTGACTCATGAACAGGAAGACCAAAACTAGTGCCGCATCCCCGTCACCACAGGAGAAGTGACATTCCTTATAAAAAAATGGACGGAGACTGCAGGATGGAAATGAGATGGCTGCTCTATACATCATTCTTTCCTCTTGCAGCACAGTAACCTCCATACTAAGCAGACAAGACCGGCTAGCGTTTATTTCAGTTGTGTGAGACGAGGAGAAGTTAAAAAAACAAATATTGATTTAAAATAAATAAATCACAAAAATAACCTGCACATGATAATAGCTGCTTTTTCCTTCCTAATTAATTATGTGGTAAAAGACACAGTTGAAAATCCTGTAGCATTAGCTTTGAAGCAAATCAGCTGAGTAGGTTTTCTACTTCAAACAAAGGGTAGTGTAGGACAATAAAGGTTATGTGTCAATGTTCCGTCACTGGCTCAATAACTATTAATTTAAGCGGATATGACCCTTACATGACAAAGTTCCAAAGGTGTACAGGGAGGAGTTTTTATTCTTATAAATAGGACTGATGCCAGGTCAACCAGGCCCCCTCACTTTGGACTTCCTAAAGAAAACAGTTTCAGACAGCTGAGCAAAAAAGAGTTATGAAGAGTGCGGAGATAGGAAATATCTCAGGTTCCTGATATATTATGATTGGCTCGGGGAACAAGGAAGTTGAGATCCAAAGGTACTCCTAAAGGGTGCTAAACTTTACAGTGCTAATGTACACAACAACATCCTCATACAAGCAGATGTTTAAAAAAAATAACTGATGGAAAATTGCATTAGGCCTGTGTGGCTCTCACTCTAGGGACTAAAACTAAAAAGGGGGAGAATGTGGAACCAATTTTCAAGCCTGAACAATTGAAAGTCTATTAAATGATTCTGTCTTCAACATGAGAGGGGAGATAAGTAACAATTTATACAACAAATTAGGTAACTGTGGACCTAGGGACAAATGATATTTCTTCCCTGATAACTGAATAAACATTTCTGTTACACTCGGAATGTTATAAGGAAATAGCCACTTTAGTGAACTACAAGCACCAGGTATCCTGCTTCTGTTCATATCAAAAGAAAGGTTTTCAGAACAAAAGACACATGTATTTTGAAATATAGATAAATATCCTGGGCTATTTAAACATTTCTCTTTGCTAATTGTGTTTGAACTTTGAACACTGGAGATGGGCTCAGTCCCACAGAGCTGAACATACTCAAATTTTGGGGAGGTTCGCAGATAGAACACAGATCTGGATTTCACAGCTGGGTCTTTATAATAGCTAGAATCATCCCTTCACTCTCAGACTCAGAGGAGAAGAAAGGCTGAATTTCTGGCTCTTTATTTCACAAAGCTAGAACCTCCAGCAGTCCTGATTGACCACTATGTTGCTTCAGTGTTACGTTGATTTAACTCCACTGGAGTTAAACTGGGGTAATGCAGTGGGACTAAGGGAAATGCTTGTGGGATTTTGTTTTCTTTAACTAGAGGCTTCATCAAAAGTAACAAACAAACTCTTAGAACATAAGAAACCTTCCAAAATGACTTAAGTCGTTGTATACTAAGTACCAGTGTGGAGGTGTTGTGGAATGATGCCAGTTAAATATCACAGTAAATATCACTGAAAATAGCTGCTGAAAATAGATGCTGGGGGAAGAGTGACAAGTAGAAATAGATATATAGCTAGTTTCAGGATTCCTAGTTTCTGATGTCCACTCTGCCACAGACTTCCTGTGTGACCTTGGGCGAGTCACTTAAAATTTGTTTGGCCTCTGTACTGTGGAGCTAAAGTTCAGCACAGGGTTACTGAAGGGCAGAAAGTCAACCTAAAGGGATGGTGCAGTGGTGCCAATTATCCATAAAATCTGCTCCACTAGAGGGTTATAACCATTCAGTGTTGCCCCCACCTTCTCAACTTGTTGCACTCAAGCTGGGAGCTACTGGCTAGCGAGAAGCATGGGAGAATTGCTAGGGGAAGTGCTATGCAGCCTCCACTGGCAGGACTCTTATGATGCCCCAACTGCAACTTCAAGCTGCCCTTTCAGAGAGGCAGGACAGCTACTTTGCCTTCCCTCTCCAGGGGATGAATCAGCCCTGGAATTCAGCAGCACCCACCAGTGGAGGGAGGCATAGATGACACCTGCCTCTGCAAGTGGGAGTGAACTGAGCCCAGGAATACTTAGTTTACAAGGGTGTTGTGAGGTTTAATGGCTCTATCCTGCAGGGTGCTGAAGCACTGTGGAGTCAGTGGAATGCACTTAAAGTTCAGCACAGGTTTAAGTGCTTTCCTGGATCAAGGCCCAAGTGCCCTTGTAGCATCAAACCTTAATACGTTAGTGTTTGCATTGTGCTTTGAGATCCTCCGAGAGGTGCTATAAATTGCAAAGTACATTACCAGGATACAGCAGACATATGCAAACACAAATACCCCTGTATAAACAGAAAGACATTTGTAAACAAAATCTAAAACAAAATATCAGCCCAAAATTATTTACATGACTTTAAATTAATATTAGACTATTAAAAAAAGCTGTAATCAATATAACAGAGGGAGAAACATTACAAAGAATGATTTGCATAGCAAACACATTTCACAGTTGTTTTGGACAAATGCCCTCGGTAAATATGTTTAAAGTCATGTACAACAAGAATATTTTATCACAAGTAACCATGTTTTAATAAACACTTCATCTTTTTGTACTTCATTCTTTCTCATCATAATAATAGAAATATAACACCATATATCACTGTAAAACACATTTCCACATAAATGCTGATAAGCACAAAATATTTTTCATCATTTACATTTTAACTGTAATAATATATGGCAGGATTAAAGCTGCATCCATCATGTGTCTAACTAACCTTGCTGTAATGAATTTTTAAATGTAATGGTTTCTGTCACAAAGTAAAATCATACATAATGTCTTTTGACACAGAATGCTGGCATACGCGAGGTTTTAAAATGTAAATGCAACTTCATTTTTAATTAGATTTATAAACTCAAATCCCTATTTTTTTATAAACCATGGGTGAAATAAAAAAAATGTGTGTGTGTGTATATATATATATAAACTGCCATGAGAACACTACTGAAGTTATTTAAAATGCCTTGCTCGCAGGAACTGTGTACATCCAGTGTGTATGAAAAGCAAGTCACATACCAGAAACAAAGGATTATCAAAATCATAAGGACTAAAGCTTTTTAGAATGCCTGAAGGGCCTTCTATGGTACCCCGGGCACTCTCTTTATGTCCGTGCTAAGGATCAGGTTTACAGTTGGGAGAACTGGGCAAAGGGGCAAGTGTACAGGGGAGAAAGAGGTCAAGGACAAATACATTCTGCTCCCCACCCCCGCCCTACCTCGGCTTGAAATAACAAATAATCCAGCTCACCAGAGGAGAATCATTAAAAATAATTTGCACAAGCTTTCTGTTCTGTGAGCCCTTTTTTTGATACAATATTTCCTTCAGTGATTATCACTGCGGACATGTTCCTGCCATATGGATAGGAGCTGGGTTAGGAGGCTTCTCAATACCTGAGTGGTTAATTAAGAGCTGTTGCTGGGCCACAAGAAGCAGGTTTGAAATCCCTCTTCACTCACCGACAATGAGTAGCTTTTTTAGCAGCAGAAGTCACTAGGGACAGCCAGAAGCGCAGGGTAATTATTTGAGATAACATACAGCCGAAGTGTGTGTGTGTGTGTGTGTGTGTGTGTATGTGCATGTGTGTGTGGAGGGGGGAGGGATGTGCATTTGAAAGGAGGGCAGCGGTACAGAAAAGTCTATAATAAAAAGGTCAACATCTTCTATTTTTCTGTACAGTGTCGGCCGTCTGTAATGCCTTTTTAGAATGAATGACAACGGATTCTGTCTTTCTTTCTTCTTTTTTTTTTTTAATGAATATCTTATTTTGTATTCAAACTTTGCAATTGTGAGTTCAGGCCTGCCAGTCCAATCTGAATAAGCTATTCTTACTTTATCAGTGTGGATGCTGAAATGACTCTGATTGCATTGTTGCAAAATAGCAGTAATTTCTCCATTAACCCATGGAAACCCTGGGCTTTCTCAAGGACAAAGAAAATAACAGTGGAATGAAAACCATGAATGAAATGAGGAAAGTCCTTAAATTGCTATAAACTGTTGGAACTAGATCCTCAGATGGTATAAACTGGCAGAGCTCCACTGAAGTCAGGAAAGAATATTTTGGCTTCAATGAAGCTCTACTGATTTACACCAGCTGAGGATCTGGCCCTTCGATTATGACATTGTATGCAGACAGGAGAATCTGGGCTATTATTTATGCCATTCTAAGCATGAATTAGAGCTTCCATACTCAGGGTTTTCAGGGATGTGTTGTTGGAATATGCCATAGAGATATGCTGGTATTCCTAGTGATTTAAAGTAGCAGGATAGCATCTAAGGGCCGTACTTGCTAAATCACTTTATATAAAAAAAAAACAGTTGTGAAGCGTTATTCAAAGTTGTCATTCAAGTCCACCACAGTGGAGCATGTATGTAATGTAAGCACCTGATTAAAGTTAAATCACAATCATACACTGCAGTACTGTTTTTCTTTTCTGAGAGCTGCAGAGAAGAATTTGAACGTCACCTTATTCAGTCATCATAGCTCAGTCCACATACATTGTGGCTCAAAATACTATTTTCTGGAGGGGGGGGTTGTTGTTTTTTAAAGAAAGCCATTTTAGTTTCTTACTGAGCAGACAAATGATGAAACCTCTCTCAGATGATTTTTTGGCATTTCCTGAAAATCCCATATGTGATCTCCAGCTTAGGAAGTGTAAATCTCCATCCAAATACGAGTTCTGTGAAGCTCACACAAGTCCTTAGTTTTGTACTGAGGGGTAAAAATAAATTCAAGGAAGGAAAAAAAAACATACCCTTCAGCTTCTTCTCAAATACTGCAAGATATTTTAAGAGTCAAACCGAACAGGCTGAGATTTTCAACCCATGTGACAGGTTTTTCTTGCAGACCAAAATGTTTCCCAGTCAAGTGTGGTCAAAAAACCAAAATCTTTCTATTTGAAATGTTGGGAAACCAAAAGGTACTTGTACACTTGCTTTTTCTCTCTCTCTCTTTTAAAAGGTCTTTCAAGCCTTTGATGTTTCTCAAGCACAAACAATGCTGCTCTAGTAGTAGTAGTTTTGCCAGTATAACTGTCTCAGCTTTGTTTAGATACTGCCCAATATGTTAATTATCTTCTTTACCTCTGTGGCATTATACTGTCAAACTGTACAACAGTCTTTAGAAAATAAAAGCTAACACCCTAAGCCGCTGTACCCTGGTTCCATAATATCTGCTCACTGACAATGCCTGAGCTGTCAGATCAGAAGGAGCTTCATTCGAATAAAGGTGGGCAGATGTGTGATAATGAGACAGAAGCATACAGATGCTAATATAACTGTTCAGCAGAGCAGTCTCGTCTTCGTTAAGCAGACCCAGGTAGCAGCTGCAGACTGTCAGACATTGGAATGCTGCTTTCTCTTGATTCTCATTTAAGATCAGCTTCGTTCGCTGTCTGTCAGTGAACTTTTCCCTCGCAGGAGCCTGGACCCCTAGGTGATCAGTCACATTTCGACATAATTAGATGTCAAAAGAAGTTTAAGTTGTATGACGAACTGTGATGCATTCCCCGTGCCGGCTGGCAGTCTCAGCCCTCCAAGGTGTCTTGTTAATGATCCACCTGGAAACTCTGGAGTATTTCCTGTATTTTGTTTTCTTATTAAAATACTGGCTAAGTCTTTGTCAATATCCATGTCAGCAACTGTAAGCTCCAGACAATATTATCAAAGGCATAATTTGGTTTAAAATTGGAATCACAGACTTATGTTGACCATGCAGCAGACCTGTATGGAGTGAGTGGGATGCTAGACTTTTTGTGTGTGTTACTCTGATTTAGCATCGTCAATTAAAGTAAGAATATTTCTGATTTGTCAATGGACACAGATAGGACTTTAGGAGTCAGGAAAAAGAAATTCAATTACAGTTACCTCATGGAATATGTCTGCAACCAGATGGCTTGAGTGATCAGCGCAACTAGGAGTAAGATATTGGGGAGTCTCCATAGGTGAACAAATTCACAGAAGCTAGGAAACACAAATAAGCTGAAATTGTCATTTCATATACTGTTGAAACCTTTGAACCGGGAATCTGAACTTCATCAGCCTTTCATTTGTTGTTGTGAGCTGTTTACCCACTCAGATTCTCTGGTTTCAGAGAGGAGACAGACTAGGGCTACTTTACATAAAACACATATGTGCACACACAATGAAGCAAACATTTTTCTACAATATTTGGGTGACGAGATCTCATTTTACTCTTCATCATGTCAATTCAGTTAGTTCTGAAATCGTGGCTCCATTCTTCATTCCTCACCCCAGATATTTCATTTTTTTATAACATGTCCAGTTGTGGTTGGTACGTTTTCCTACATTTTTGAATTCTGGATTGTTGTTGGGTTTTTTTTTTTAAATATCACATGAAAACCTCGTGGTTCAGGTTCAGTTATTTGTGAATCGTTTCCATTTTGGTTGGGAGAATTGTGTGTCCTGATGTCATAGTTACAATATGGAACTTTTCACATGAGAACAATCATAGTTACAGTAGATTGAATTTAAAAAAATGTTAGAAGGGAAATAAACCCTCATGCTCCAGGGTGTAAGGCAACCTGTAGCCGACAGAGGTCAGGAATGAACTTCTATGGGAAAGTTATTCCTTAGTTGTCCACTATGAGGTTACTTGCATCTTTCTCTGAAGCATTTAGTGCTGACCATTATCAGAGACAGGATACTGGACTAGAAAAACTACTCGCCTGATCCAATCTGGCATTACCTATGTTCCTGTGTTTATACCAGCAATCCAGCTTTTTACAGTTATAACCTAGCAGATTTGGCAATCCATATCTTTTTTCTCCTCCCCCATAAAATATAATTCTTAATTAAACACTTCTTTGGCCAGTTTATATTCACTAATGGTCTCTAATATAAAACAAGATGTCTCCCCCTAGATTCTGGTATTTAGTAGCCTGAAGCTCATTGGTGCATGTGTTCTCTGCCCTGGAGTTTTAAATATTTAACTAGCTAGGATTCCTTCAAGAGGTCTTAACCTTATAATTGGTAATAATTTAGGGATCTCATCTCTAAAGTGAAAGTTATTAAAAATGTTTCTTTCCTTTACCCTGCATTGATTGCTGCTACTTGCAATCAAACTAAGAGCTATTAGGCAAGGAAACTGCAGCTGCCTATTTATTTCATTTTGGTAAAACATAAGGGATTATAATAGATTTCCTAATAGAGATTGATCTTCCACAAAAGCAACCCCCGCCTCTTCCCCCCAAAACCCCCAAACTCCCACAAAGCACACACTGTCAGGGTATATAAGTATTATGTACTAAGCATTACATGCTTAAAATCATTCATCTGTAGAATGAAATAGGAAAATCTACAAAAAAATAAGCGTGTTGACCGATACACATTTGCACAGAAAAATATTACTTCTGTTGCTAGCAATGGCCTGAGCATAAAATACAACTAAATTCTGTCTAAAAATTATCTAAGGACCACCTAACGTGCTTCTGATACTACTGAATGTCAAAAATGTCAGCAGCTTCCAGTAATGACTCTCTGACATAAACAGTAAGGGAGAAATATTACAGTTACTGAAGGAGTTGTGAGAACGAGCATGCATTTTCATGAGAGGTGTCTTTGAATGGCACCAAGTACTCAAGCAGGCAGCTTTCCCTGCCAGTTAAGCTGGCCAAAGAAAGCTCTCTTCCCCTGAAAGACAATTAAAACGAGTTAAATGAATTAAAAAGGCCCTGCACAGTTAAAACCTGGTCATAGGTTAGGAACAGTAGTATCTGGATTTATGAAAATCACGCTGCTGCCAAGCCTCAGAAATTGTGTGTAACAAGGGACCCATTCAAGTAGTAACCCAAACAGCTTTGTAAAATTGAAGGCAATATACATCATTTTTAATTTCTAGGAAGCAGTTTTTACAGCAGTTTATTTCCTCTTAGGACTTAAAGTTAAAAAACAAAACAAAACACACTACAACCTTAATTTTAATATTGCTTTCCTAAAAAAGCAAAAAAAAAAAAAAAAAGTAATTATAAATTGAGATCAGCTGATAAATGAAATGCTCTTCTATTTAGTATATTTATGGAAAGACCCGAGGGGGTTACGTAGGTATGTGTGTCTGTCGTGCACATTTTTCTAAAGACCCAAACTATAACAAAGAGACACTAAAGTGTTTTGTAACCTAAATAAGAAAAATTCAAAAACATTCTTATTACAGTTCTTTGTGAAATAACATATTTGCCAGCACCCAGTTGTTTATGTTTATTGTTTTTCAGAAGCAAAACATCTGTACTAATCATTCTCAAATATTTAAATATTAATCGTGCACTAAAAATCCCAGAAAACATACTATACTTTTTTGCCCATTACATGCACAAAGTCTATCAGAAAGCATTT
>NC_088804.1:14490486-14510486 GCF_011386835.1 Chrysemys picta bellii | reverse complement strand
AAAGTTGTGTTTTAAGCTCTGTATGTTCTACACATTATCATGGAATGCGCTGAAATGCTGGCTTGTTCCAGACACAGTGAGGAGGACTAACGAGTATAAAATATAAATAAGGTGAAAATATCAGAGTTTGCTGGATTGGAAATCAGTTGATAATTTCTGCAGATTTCTCACTCTGAGTTACCGTTGAGCCATTGGCTGAACTGGAGTCAAGTCTGTATGTGTGACTCAGATTGATATATATTGTATGAAGAGTGGTTGCCACTAAGAAGCCAGTAGTTACCAAACTATAGTATCCCAAGATATCACAGTTATTTCCTATGCTTAGAATATGAAATAACTGTGGTATATCATCTACCAAAGTGAGAGAACTGTGGATAAATGCTGATTTTTGGAACATAATTGTTTTAAATGGCAAATGTTGAGATATGAAAAGGAATACAGGAGCATACAGGGAACTACAAATAATGCTAGATTAGTTTATCTGTTTACCAGGGGGCTCAATTTTCTAATGATAATTGGTTGTACAAACCCTGTATTTGAATGTTCAGATGGATACCTGGGTACCCAAATACACTTTTAAGCTATTTGAGTGACAATCTGAGAGTATAGTTTAGTGTGTTCAAAAGATACAGTACTACCAGTACTGATGTTTGAAAGGATAGCACAAGGAAAGTCTTGCTAAAATGTTGCTGATTAACAGGTAGCTAAATCCAAAATCACAGCTTTAAAAAAATTCATCTGCCTATGTTCTTTCTGGCAATATCACCACATTACTTTTCTTCTCTTTTAATGGCCATATACCACCACACGCTATTCATTGCATTTTCAGCCCAAAGGCAGCTTCTTTAAAAAATGTCCAGGCCATATCTAGTGACTAGGGTTCAAATTTGATTTTGGTCACAAGTGAAAATGAATGTGGGGTGTCGTCATATTCTCCATTTCTACACAGCACAAAACAACCAGACAATTGGGCGCAATAAGTATTCTATTTAAGAGAGTCCCTGGCCTGGAAAAACAGGGGTATTGCGGCTTAGGACTAAAATATTGGCAAAGCTGTGTGGAAAAGCTTGTACAGAAGCTGCCCACAGCCTGCTAGATTCAAGCCTGTGGTATTAGTTCCTCATGCTCATGGGCATGAAAACAACAATATAACATAAGAAAGGACATAACAAAATTTATGTAGAGAGGAATGGCCATGAGACCTAAAACATGTTTGACCTTTTACCTACTCCATTCACAAAACTAGAAAAAGGAGAGGAAAATGGTGGATTATTACAGACTTTTTCCTCTTAAAAAAAAAAATTGTGACATGTTTGTCCTGTTCTTTTACACACTGTGGAAATTCATGCCTCCTATTCCCTTCCCTCAAAAACACTAGGCACAGCACAGCTTGAAAAGGAGGTGGGGTTAGAAAAAGGTGTGTCATGCTTCAATAGGCAAAATAGATAGTAATTTAAAAATGACTAATTTGACAAAAAGCTGGATATGTAAAGTACCTGGGGCAACCTGGCACACACAGTAGCTACAAGAAACATTGCTGCAGTAATTATATGAAACTAATTACTATGTGCAGTGTATTCTACCTTAGCGTCACATGGTATATACACTCACACACGTTCACAGATTGCAAGACGGGAGACAACACCATTAAATATTGGTATCAAAATTCTATGTCACACAAGTTGTCTGATCATTTATTCTGGAATATAACAATAATTCTCGATTGTTTTCTTTAATTAATGGGTGAAGTATAGCACCCATTTTGTGGCAACTTTCAAGATTAAAAAATTTTTTTTGGCTCCACATGGGAATGAAAACAAAACCTTTTTGTGAAATGGAACTGTGTCAAAACATTTGATTTTGGATTGAAAAAATCAGGTTTTCAACTCCTCGCTCTCTCTCTCATGTCCACCCTAGACCTCAAAAACCTTATTGCCAAAAATGTCTTCAAAATCTGTTTCAGCAAAATGTTTTGGCTGTGGTGTAATGTTTTTTTCTTCAAAAATATTTTGAGGAGCCTAGTGGTGAATAAAGCTAACAAGTAGGGAAAAAGAGGGAGTTGAAAACAAACCATTTAGTCAATCTTGTCCTTACAAGAGAAATAAAAGAATCCAATGAAAAACAGAATGACGTATTTTCACTCCATCTTGACCCTTCAACAGTACCTTCAGTATGGGAAAAGCTATAATATTTGCGACTGCAAGGATTCAAAGTACTAATCTGGCCTGCTTTGTCCCGTGCTCTTATTTCCATAAGAAATAATTGCAAGTTTAAATTGTGACAACTTGCATTGGCTCATGGGAACCCAAACATCTTATCTCCTGATAACATGTTGAGATAACACACGTCACCACTGTAGCAAGCATGTCTTGTCTTCACTTATTTTATGTACACTCGATCACATTCCTACCTACACTTTCCTATCTTTTCTTTCAATACCCTCCACACATTCTTTTACTGAAGTACAGAACTTGCTTTCTCAATAAGAATTGGGCACTTCAGTTGCACCACAGTTGTGCCTTTGCAACAAGCAAGCAAAAGTTAAAAGAGAATCAGGAATACTCCTTTTGAAGGTCATCATTTCATGTCCCACCAGAGGAGTGACTTTTTTTTTTTTTTTTTTTTACAAACACAATTGGGATGTTGGCCTTTAGATAGTCTTTCCTTCCTTGAGGTAGAAAGGGTGTTAACCACCATTGCCAGAGCGATCTGGAAACTACCCAGAAAAAGAGGCTGTAATGTATTACTACTAGTTTATTAGCCATTGTTCTACTGATAAATTCTTCATTGTGTTGTAACTGCAATCATATACTGTATCTAAAATTTCTGATTATCCATATCTCTTACATAAAAAAATGTTCATTTTTTTTAAAGCTGGCTGAAAAGTTTTCATGAAAACTTTCTTTTTAAAATAAACACAAATTTTCACAGAAGTTTTCATTTCAATTTTTGTTTGTTTATTTGTGATGAAAAACTGAAAACCAAAACATTTTTGGTTTTTGGCAATGGAAACATTTTTGGTTTTCAGCTTTTTGGTCCTTCCTTCCATTTTGTTTTAATTTGGAAGTGGAAAAATGGGGACAAAGGAAGGGAAATGAAGAAAAAAACAAAACTAAAGATGTTTTGGTTTTCAATTAATTGAAAAACAAAAACTATGAAAATTTTTGAACGCCTAATATTTTTATTATTTATTTATTTAAAAAATAATGGCCCAAATCCAGTCGTTATCAGATTGAATTTGGCCCAATGTCTGCCTGGAAACTATACATTGCTCATGAAATTTGCAAAGACCTCCAGTGTCTATCATATTCTAATATTTGCTAAAGATAAGCAATTGATATTACCTGTTAGGTTCCATGGATGGAAAGCTTTAAGCTTCCCTTGTACTTGCTATAGTCTGAAGATGAAGAGGTTACCAAACAGCAGTCTCCTTTTCTACCTCAGATTTCTTTGGTTTGCACTCCCACAGGCTACAACACTCCCTGGTGACAAAGAATTCAATCCAATTTCTACTGGAATCACTGGATATGTTTCCATGGACTACAGTGTGAGTTGGACATGGTCTAGATGTCTCAGATAGAGCCCTATGTTTCTCTGCTTTGCTGCTGATTCTGTGTTCTCCATATTATCTATTGACTGGTAAATTTGTTGTGTGGGTACATAGCTCACACTTCTGAGGATTTTATCACTATTCTTATGATCTAGAAATATTGTATTCCTGTGGAGAACTCAACAGACTACTATTCATCACTTGTAATGTGGCTTCTATATAATGTTTTACTTACATACTTTGAAGTTCATCTCAGGAGGCAAGAAACATGATTTGTTACTTAACAGGCGCCAGGGTAGATGAAAACCATCCAGTATGGGATATACATTTAAACTGGCAGAAAATACTTATTTGAATTCAGGAATAGGTAATTTTTCAGTTAAACCTTTACCAGATGTAGTATCATGGTAAATGCCAAAATTCCTGAAAAAGTAACCCTCAAAATCTAATACCAGTCATTGCAAAGGGCATGCCTCTATATATCTCTGGATTTGGGGGCTGTTTTGCCCCCATGGGAGGGACACAAAAGTTTGGGGTATTTTATATGTAATTTAATATAGTTAGTATTTTCCCAAAACAAATTGCACTGTCAATTGACAGACTATGATTAAAAAAAAAGTGTTTTACTTGTACACCATTTATAAAAGTTCAGTCACCTAAATTCCCCAGCCTAGTGCTTCTGGACTGAGAATATCCTATTTGAGTTTCATTTATTTAGGCGTGTCACATGCACTTGTTCTAATCTCCAGACGTATGTGCAGTCAATGTATTGAAGGCACATATACAAATGTTCATATAATCCAATGTCTGCTAGTGGCCTATTCCTAATCTCCAAAATGAAAACCCATAATCCCTTCTGTCTAAAACACCTCAGCCCTTCAACCTGCTGCCTTAAAAAAGTCTGGAAGGCAGAAATTGCTTTGCTAATTTCCCTCATGGTCAAATGCGGTCAGAGCAGACCCTACCGAGGGAGGCCCAAACGTAGATGATCACATTTTGAATATCTGCACAATCTACTGTGAGGGATTTAATTTATGGGTGGAGCCTGGAAAAGTATCACTGCATCAACCGTGCCCTCCCCCAATTTGACCCTGCCCAAATAGAAGCAATCTGCTCTCCAAAGCAGGCTGAAAATTACTCACAGTGTAAAACATTCAACTCGGCAGCAGAGTGGTTTTACTTGGTCGTTCACCACTGATATAATTCTGCTGAAGATGAAGTTTCCAAGGCTATCGTGGAGGTGAAAAAAACCTTCTTTGCCTACCACACAGCTATGGATCTGCCCTCAGAATTCCATCAGACCAAGGCAGTGACTTCAGCCATTGAAACTCTTGCAGTCTCCTTGCTTCTTTTTCCTGAAGGCCATCGTCATACTCTGGTGACTGGTGAGGATGATGCAGGTGAAGAGAGTGCTGGGGGTTACTGTCTCCTGGGACAAGAACAGAGAATAGCAACAGGCTATAGGCAAAGCATTTGAACAGTATCTTCTTCAGAGCCTGTTGAAATCTGCGTGGTTCAATTGATCTTTGAGGGCATTCTTCTTTCTTTCTCCCCTTTAAAGGAAAATATCCTTCCATCCAAACAAGCATGGTATAATAATATTCTGGGTCTTCTTTTATTATTAGTGAACTAAATGGCCATAACCAATGAGTCCAGCTTACAGTTCAACTCCTGTTTTGCAAAGTGGCTACAATGAGAGTCAGCTCTTGGCGTTCTACTCTTTCTTTACACAGGCAAATCTCTCACTGGTTTCAGTGGGGCATTTGAATGAGCAAAGTGAGGACTGCAGACTGTGGTGCTGAACAGCAGAGGTGGGATTGTGCCTGGCCCTTGTGTGGGTATGCAAGGGGCTGTTTTCTTCCTTTATGCGCTCTGCACAAAAGCCAGACTTGGTAGCAGTCCCTCTGCTCTGGGATACTGTTTCCTTCTAGCACTCTTTGAGATACAAATCACCCCAAAAGCGAAAAGTTTCAGCCATAGCCTAGTTCTGCATTGGCCTACAGAGCTGGCCAGGCGTATGGGATGGGCTACCAAAGGAACGTTGTAGCATGTGTGTTCCCATTGTACATTTGGGATCTTGGAGAGGGACTGTACATTAGGGGCTTCCCTTGGGTGATGCTGTATTGTCTCACCTCTAACACTGACCCAGTGGCTATATGCCATAATTTAGCCTTTACAGAATTAAGACAGTGTTACAGTACACTCCTCATTTTTTTAAGAACTGTGGCAGCAATGTTAATCAATAAGGCAAGATAATCTCACTGATGAGTACAATGCTGAGTATTAGGCAAGATTAACCTCACATCTAGGAGAAAGATTTTTAAAAATGCTAAACTTCATTAAGAATGGTGTTTGAGAGGAGACAGAACAGGGATTATCAACGGAAACAAACCTAAATTGCTTACTGAAAACTGGGTGAGAGATAGCCTACTTTACTCTGGCTACTGAGTATAATATTAAGTAGAAAGAGCTCATTTAAAAAAAAAAGAATTCCAAACAGTCAAAACATAAAAGTGTACAATGATCATAAAATAATACAATTTTCTTACCTAACGTTTCAACTGTCTGAAGAAATACTTTTCTTGTACAAAAGATATAACTATATATCTTCTGATTTTATTGGCTGCAGATTCCACTAATTATCATAAAAAATTATTGCCACTAATAAAAATTCTATTATAAGTTACTTATAGTAATCTCTAGGGTACTATACTTAGGCTAGAAAAGATTATAATTACATTACATTACAAAGAGAATTTGTTTCCTGAAGCGGCTTTAACATTGTCTGTTTCTTTTAACACTTTAAAGTTGCCTTTTTTCCCCTTTCAGGTCAAACGTTGCCTGTTTTCTTCATTGCGCAGGATGTGGTTTTATCCCAGAATAATGATCCATCTCTGTTGAAAGTGACGCAAATGAAGTTTTAAAATCACAAATATCTGGGTGGGTTTCACCTCCCGAGGGGGTTAGTGTGTCTCAATGGAAGGATGCATGAAAGGGAAGACCTAACACTCTCCGCCCAAAGGGAAACATGCTCTGTATAAAATTGCTGGAAGCTGGTGGGTGTTCACGCAAAATACAATGTTCGGATTTTATTTGACAAGACAACAATTGTTATTTTCCCCTTTAGATAGTTTGCATTTTCCCATCTGTGAGGCTGATGACTCTTAAATGACCTTAAATCATATTTCTGCTTACAGGCAAATGTGAAACTCTGCTTGCTACCTGCTTGGACTGAACATCAAATTAAATAGCTTTGCTTTGATAGCTGACAGTGCAGTAAATAACCTCAAAGTCCAACTAATTAAAATAAAATTGGAACAGTGGCCATTTCTTTTAGAAAGGGTTTCAATGCTTCAATAGCGGGGCTAATCAACATCTTAATTAACAGTCATATAAAATGAAATAGCCCATCGGAGTTGCTTTAAAATAGACAACTTATTTATGCAAAGACTTGTGGCATATTAATTGCTAACACTAAGGGAAAAAAAACGCCTTTGAGGTTTACAGCTGCTTTTGCAGCAAAGGATTTGAGAGCTAAATTGTGGAAGAAGCATATTACAGTAGTTAATTTTATTATACAGTTGAACCAGAAGCACAAGTGAGGTTGGCAAAGTTTTGTTTAAAAAAAAAAAATCAAATTCATTGCTCAAAGCAGCACCAGGATGTTTCCACTCTATTCCAAGTTAAACATTAAGGGTTAGATCCTGCAAGGTGCTAAGTGAACTGATCCTGCTCCAGCAAGATGTTTAGTCACATGACTTCAGTGGGACTACTCAAGTGCTTAGAATTAAGCCTGTGCTTTGCTAGATCAGGACTAGGATGTCCAGCACCTTGCAGGATTGATCCCTTATCCCCTAATCCTGCAAACACTTACATACACAAACATATGGTCTCATGTGAGCGCCTCAGTGGGATTACTTACAGGAGTGTGTTTGCAAGATCGGGCCCTAATTTGCTTTTTTGCTCCAATTAAGCTACCTATGTTCATAACTTTAAATACTTTATGAACATGTGGGATTGGGAGGGGAAAGTCGAGGGAAGGCAGAGAGGAATTACATTTCCTTCCCTAATTACTTTACTTTTGTTGACATCTTGGAATAAGTTTTTACTTTCAGAGAAGAACAGTTGATTTACACTATAGAAACAGCCCAGCAAGCATGAGAAAATTATTTGCCTTTCCTCCTGCCAGGCATCCATTTCCTTTTCACTGTTGCTAACAATGTGCTAACTATTTATGCATTTGTCAAAGGATCACAACATAAGAAAACTATATTTAAATAACTTCAATACCAAGTAAAAACACAGTGTAATGATTTGGAGTCTATTTAAGTAATAATAATATTTGTACAGGCTGCCTGGCAAGACTGCTGGTAGATGGTAGGAGCTGAGTATAACCTTAAAGGGTCAGCAGCATCAATACATTTCTAATAGAATTTAATTTTCCTCTTTTTAAATAACTTGGATTTTAAGATCTTGAAATATGCACAATTTTCTTTTATTCATGGAGCAAACACTGATTTAGCTGTATTTTGAAGGGAGCTGAAAATAAGGATGGCTGTTTTTGTAGCAATAGATTGAGGTCACTATAAGTTGCTGAGTGATGAGAGTTTTGCTGGCCTTTGGTGAAATGAATTGGTTTGCTCATTTCACTCTCTAATAATGGAGAGGGTTTTTACATCACAAGTCACTACAGCTAGCACTAAGTGGATCCCTTGCTGGCCATCTCAGCACACAAATTCACGGTGCAGTTGCATAGCTAACCTGTCTGAAAATCTGGCCCATTAAAATCCAGGAGACTTTCTATATCAGTCTGTAACCATTAGTAGATTAATTTATGGGCTTGCAAACCTTGACAGTGTCCTTAAGATTCATTGCACTAAAGGAGGATAGCTGAATAAATAAGCTCCCATACATTTAACTGCCCTGCCCACTCCATCCTTGCTCCCCACTTTACAAGGGCCATATATCATTTTAGATCAAATTCTCCTTCCATCCTACATGTAGCTGGTAATAGCTCACTTTACTTATTGCAATGTATTTATATCAGACATTCTGAGTAACAACAGTCAATCGGTTGAAGGCACCCATGATGCAGAGCCTTATGGGTAAGAGGGGGAAAAAAACACACCTGATACCAAGTGCACGTGCACTGTGCTGCCTGGGTCACTAGACAGGTAAATAGTTCTTGGGCTATTGGGGCTGTGAGCACTATGGAAACAGTGAGATCAGCAGATAGGGATGAGGAGGGATAGAGACAATGTAAAGCACAGCACCATCAGCCAAACAGAATCCCACCCAGAAATTATTTTTAAAACAAACAAAAAATAATCCATATAACTAAACATATGAAAAAAGATCTTGGAGCTAACATGATTTTGGCAAACCACCATTCTGTTTCCTCTGCTAGCATGTTATATCCCTTTCCCCCTTCCTGTGTTTGTCTTGTCTATTTAGACTGTAAGCTATTCGGGTCAGGGACCATCTATTTTTACTCAAAATTTGTAAAGCATCTAATGGCGTCCTGGGGCCTCAGGTTCTAGTGAGATACAGACAAATAATAACACTAAAGTAACCCTGACAAGCAATAAGTGTAATAGAAGTTACAATAGTTTTGTTAGATAACCTGGGACCAACACAGCTACAAAAACACTGCATACAATAGTTTTGTTGGCAGACAAAAACTCAGAGGAAAAATGAATACATCTCAGATCACTCCACATTAGTATTCAGACAAGCTAGGCTTTTTTTTTCCTTGGCAGAAACACCCAGTTTCTTGAGTATCTTGGGTGGTTTAAACAAGATCTAGAAGACTGTGAGGGAGCAGCAATTCTGTGTTCTACTAAAGCTTGCTCCAAAACATTAAGACTCACTGATTCCCCTTATAGGGAAACTGAACTATTTAGTACCATGTTTTTTTTTCTCTTCATTTCATGCATGTGTCAATATGCTTTAAAATGCCTTATTTCTAGAGGCAAAAGTTGTGCCCAGACAAGCCCACTCTGATTATGTATGTACAGTGTATATGAAAGTTTGCAGTTGTGGTTGAGTAATGGTATGAAGGTTACGTAGTGAAATGGTATATGTCTCTGCAGGACCACAGCGAGGTAGCTAATGAAACGTACATATATAATTCAAAACACTGTCTGTCTTTTAGTGGATCAGATATCCAGCAAAAATGGTTGTTTGCTTTGGGCTTGACACAAAACCACCACATATAGTATTCTTCATACATCCAAACTTAGTGATCTGGGATAAACAGTCTAGTATAGCTGTCAAAAAGAAAAGATTTCTAGGTCATGCAGGAATTATATACTCCTATGTACAAGAAGAAAATGGTCTAAAATTTCAGCCATGCAAACTCCAGCTGATATTAGGAGGAATAATTCCTAAATCCCTTTAACTCTTTCAGTTTCAGGTAAATATACAGCATTCAGCAGTGTTATGATATTTACCATAAGATGAAAACTCATCATAGTACTTTACTAAGGCTACATAAAGATTTTGTGCCGTCATTTCTTCACACAATACACAGTAATTCTTGTAAAGCCAAAGATCTATCCCAGATGAAGAAAAATGTAGCATACACATGTTTAAACATAAAAATATATTCTGCCTGAAAACATTTTTTTCTACCCCTTACAGCTAGCACTTAAATATTGTACATAGTATTTCTAGAATTTAAAATGAAAAAGGCTGTCAACTCATTTGTCCAAATTCGAACCCTCCACAACTCTCCTTAGAAATTAGAGGAATAAGATGTCAAGGTTTGCAGGAGTTACTCTTCTCAAGTGCAGCATCTGGCTCCCTGATGAACTTCACAGGCATGCATGTTGGGAGTTGTTTCAGAGACTGTCTTGGAGTGAGGCTGCTGATGTGGTGTTTGGGCTCTTAGACAACCTTTTGTATGACTCAGCTTGGATTTGGATGCAATTTAGCTTGCTTAAGAACAAGAAGGAACTAGATAAATCCTACATGATGCAAATGAGGGAATTGGCTACCCCGTTAGTTGCTGGTTAAGGGATAAAGTGCTCCTGCCCAATTTTAGCAAGAGAGTCTTTTATTAAAGTTATTCTCTTACAGTCTTTCTTGGTAATATGACGAAAGAGGGATTGGCTACCAATTTTGCTGAGGCTAAGCCCCTCCCAGCCATGCTCCTAACAAATAAATTAGCTTTTAAAAGGCGGAATGTTTTCCAAAAGCCCCTTTTTTCCATATTGCCCATTCTCATAAGTTCCTTGGTCAGACAGGAGCAATGTGCCCTAACTGCCCTACTGTACAGAAAGAACACATTTTTAGATTGCAGGCATGAGACACTTCCTTTAGAATAACTGTCTTAATGTGTAACTTGGTCTTCATTCAAGCGTTGCTCCCTTCAGCTTTGTTCAGGTCCAACCGATTCTTGTCTTTAATGGCCAAACCAAAGATCTTGAACTTTGTTTACCATGTAACCTGTCACTGTGATAAAAACCCAAAGCCTGTTCCAACTTTCAAGAAAAGGAGACAAGACTTGTGTGGTTTTTCCTGGCGTTTATTTCTGCTTTGCAAAACCTATTCAGACTCAGACAGTAATGCTGAGCACTTGGAGTAGGTGTTAAATTGAGATTATGGTAAACGGCAGATTTGTTTGATCAGGGAAGAAATTATTTCACCAAGACACAAGAGAATGAAGCTGAGTTACACGTCACTTACTGTATGAATTGATCAGCGAGCAAATGAGGAGTTCCTGGTTATGGACAGCGGCACCATGGAAAATAGTATAAACCTAATATGAAGGAAAAAGAAAGTTATGTTTTGAAATGGAAAATATTAATTGCAGACTCCCTTTGTCCAAAACGGTAATGAACATGTAAACACAAGACCAGAACTTTCTTAACAGGTTTACTATTCTATTTATACGCTGCCTTAATGTTTCTAAGAGCAGCACAGTTTGAAACTTTTTCTTTCACATCCAGTTTCACAGTGAAAAAGAGGAATAGTTTTTTTGTTGTTGTTTTTTTTTGTTTTTTTTTTTTTGGCAAGGCCTGTAGCATTTAGGCTTTGTTTAGTAACAAGTGATGAGCATCCACAAAAGGTTTAAGGATGACTACTACTACAGCGTGAAGAAACAGCAAGCAGTACGGTAACTATGTAGGTTTTATTTGGAAACACTAATTAGGTAGTAATTATAGCTTTGGTAGATTATTTTGTCATACTTAGTAGACACAAAAGTAATTACAGTGGATCGTATCCTCCCTTCCCACATAAAAATGCATGGAAGGGTGGACTTACCTTGAAATAGCTCATGTTTTCTTGAGGTACTACTGCCTTCAGAGGTGGAACTGAATCTCTGTAAGGCAGACCACCAGCAATGTGCAACTGGCAGGGCAAGTGGCCTGCTAAGTTACCCACAGATTGATGGACCATAGGAAAAATAGGTCTGAATCCTGTATATCCTTGAACATAAACACACAGACCGCTACACATTTCCTTCCCCCACCGCACTTGGCACATGACTGTGCTTTGCTGCCACCGACTCCTCCGTTGGCTGGGTCCATGCCACCCCATTACAGGCTTTCACATGGTATGCATTGTAAATATATGCTTTTCAGAGCAACACCGACTGTCATCTTGCTAGCTAGTATACTATGCGACCAGTGAAGTGCCACATCACTGAACACTAAGAAACATATTGCCTGCTTTCAATATCAATGACCTACAGAGAAGAATATGGAAGTGAGGAAATCTGCAGTGATAAACTGGGATGAAGGTTGGGGGAACAGGTTAATATAGTGAAAGAGTGTGAAAAAATTCAAAATGAAAAAGGTGGTATTATTCACTTTGGATATGAAATGCTTGGATTCAAGAAAATTAGGTCATATTTATTTAACAGAGAGAAAATATAAACAAACTCACCTATTAAAGCACCAGGAGCAGAAAACCATATAGAGAGTTTTAATTAGGAGGTAGAAGTATTTACAGAGGAAAATGTCTTATTATTTGTTAAATTTTCCAAAATTCTATTTCATAGTTTCTTCTATGCTCCCTTTATGGATGGGAGGAGCTCCCAGTGAATATCAGCACTCAAAAATAATGAGTTGGGGGGGGGGAATTGAGATTTAAAAAAATTACTTTTGGAGTCTTTTTATTTCTCTTGTGGCTTTGGAGCCATTATTAGGGTTCATGATTGTCTCTGCAACCAGCAGGGCTAGAAACCTTTTCTTTTTTTAAATGACTACTAAGAATCCCATGTAATAGAATTCCAGCAGCTAGGGCTTTAAGGAAGCACCAAATATAGCAAAACTCATGCTAAGATTGCAAGAGTTGGCAACACAAACATCCACAATCTCACCTCATTGTCCTTCCACTCTCCTCCTTAACATTCTCCTCTGCAGTGATGCCTATAAAATACTCAACAAGGGCTAGGGATTTGTTGTGGTGTGACCACTGCTTATCAGGCTGACTAGTACTGTCTCATTGTTGCCTTCTACTCCTTACATCTGTTCATTGTATCTATTTGCTGTATCTTATCTTATAGTAAGAGCTTTGCGGTGGGGACTATCTTTTTGTTCTGTGTCTGTACAGTGCCTGGCACAAGCAAGGTCCTGGGCCACGATTGGGACCCTTTGGTGCTATCACAATATAAATTAATAACAACAGCAACAACAATAAATAGTTAATACACATATGAGTAGAACTTCTATCGTCCTAGAGCCTTGATGCTTTATCCGATGATCACTTACTCTGCAGGGAAAACTTCACTGAATAATACTGAGCTCATTTAAAAAGACACACTCTTCTGTAGCACAGGTGGGATTTTTGGGCTCTAGCACTGTACATCAAAGACTAGAACATCTTATTCTAAAGAGGAACCCATATGGACTTTCTGGAGTCATTTGCTATGCACTTCTTAGGTAGCCAAAGCATTAATCAGATTGCTGTACTTACAGATTTTTTAGCAAGGAATTGCTTCTCTCTTTTATTTCTAGAGCGAACATCATGGCATAAAGCAAAGTTAAATTACATAATAATCATTCAGTTTGTTGTCTCTGGCTGTATTCAGGGAAACCCTTCAATCAGGAAAGCATGGGCTTACCTAGAAGCCAGAGGGAATTAACCACGTGCTAGAAGTTAAGCATGTTCTTAAATGCTTTATTGAATACAGCTTCATGTAAGCACATGCTTCAGTGCTTTCCTGGGTTGGGGCCACTGTCATTAAAATTGTCTGCTTCATAACGGATCAGTTTTCACATAAACAAGTAAACACCATTTTCAATAAATCTGTGATCATTTAAAAGCTTTGCTCCAATTTGAAATATGAGTTTCACACTTATGGCCTGAACTTCAATAAATAAAAACACATAATTTGGGGGGGGGGGGGGAGTTAAAAAGTGCCAAACATCCACGATGTCGTTTTATTTGTTACTAGGTGCTGTCTTTTTTTAATTATTTTTTTAAATGATGACTCCCAGACATACATCTTAGCATAATAAGAAAAAAAAACCATTCAGAGGTTGTGGCTGATTAGAACTGAAAGTGAGCCCTGGACTGACACATTCACTTGATCAGTTTTTGTCAAAGTTCACATTGTTCTAGTTCTCATTTCTGGTACGTGTGGTATAGATCTTCTTGGTTGAACAATTACATTATTCTAAACAATTAAATTGCTATGATACACATAATGCATGGCTCCTGAGCATAAAGTTCTTTAATGATGGCAGACTCTAAAGTGGTACAGTTCACTTTTAAAAGGTCATGCATCTTTTTTCAGTAGATTAACATTTTATCTTTTAATGGTGTTAAGAAAAGGTCAAAGATTCTAACAGATGGAATATGGAAAGCTTCTTTTGAAGAAGATCAATGTGTTAAGCATCAATCTAAGTCCAGAAACACAGCCATTTAATGACTATTGTTCTTGTTTTATTTTAAATTACCACTATCCTGAATGCTAAAATTACATTTTCATATTTGAAAATCAACTTCTTCCGAAACAGATGCCTCTAATGTAACGAATGTCTATTTGTCTGTTGTACTTTCAGGAATCTTTCTATATTTTAGAACAAAAAAGTTTACCCTTAGGCTAATGGCATTTTTTTTTTTAACTGCCATCCAAACAAATGCACTAGGAATGACCCCCAATGGCAAAAAGAGAGTTAATTTTATCTTGGTTTAACTGAATATGTTTGCAATAATTAGATGGAATATGTGATTTAAATCAGTTTTCTCTTCTTAGATAATATGCTGTTTAAAGAAAAAACTTTAAATCTTGGTGGCAACATAGGCTGCACTTATTACAAAAATGTTCAAGAAGGGAATAAGGAATTATTTTTATGTAATGGATCTTTTTACTTGTATACTACCATGAAGTCTTAGGCCCAGATCCTGTAAAAAATTACACATAGGCTTACCTTTAAACATCCAAGTAGTCTCATTGACCTCAAGTTTAAAGTTAAGAACATGTGTAAGTGTTTGCAGGAAACTGTAAGCTCCTCTGAACTGTGAATAAGTCTGTGTCTATGTTTGTAGAGTGCCTAACATAATGGAGCAACAGAACTGAGTTTCTGGGTACTACTATAAAATAAATATCAACTAATAGTACCCCTAGTAATAGAGATACCTTAAAGAAAGTTACCAGATAGCTTCTGAAGAGCGTGTGAGTATGTCTCTGTAACATATACACATTTATCATATTTACTTATATTGGAAGTTCCTGCCATTCTCAGGGGCTATGCCTGCTCAGCCCAGCAGAATGACATCAACGGGAGAGTAGTACTGACAAAGGCAACTAGAGATTCTCTTCCTCGCGACTCCTTGGGGATGACACCTGTAAGTCCAGAGGCAGTGGTGCAGCAGGGCATTTTCACTCAAGACACCATATTGGCAGGTGTGTTCATGTGCCACAGAGCCAGCAGGGATTGGTGGGTTTCAAAATGTAACGACTTGACGGCCCTGCACTGTGACACACAGGGATACAAAATGGCAGATGCCTGGGAGGGAAGCACTGACCTGACTCTTTGTTGGCAGCTGCCTTCTTTGTAGTGAAAATATCTATTACTAAGTCATTTTACTTTCTGATAAAGTACACTATTCCTCCATCAACAACACGATAAACTGGACCTCAGGCTTAGAAATGCAGACATATTTTTGGAGAAATAACTTAAAACATTAAGCAGCTATGTGCAAATCCCTTCCACCCACCCACATTTCAATAAACTATTTGTTTACAGCGGGCTATAAAACCTAAATTGTTATTTACAAGACAAATTTCGAATTTAAACAGGACCCAATGTTTTATCATTTATTCTCATTTTGCAAAGAAGGTTGCAACTAACAGAACAATAGCTCTAGGACAGAAGTCAAGAAGCACTTTGTTAACAAAAAATATATATAAAAATTGGCTGATAATACATTACAGGTAAAATATATGGACCAACCACCACATGGTTGCTGTTAAACAAAGGATATAAATCCTCATGCTTCAGGGCTTTAGCCAACCTGTAACTATTGGGAGTTAAGTGGAAACTTTCCCTGGTTGTAGGTCATCCATAACTGTCCACAGCAGGGCTTCTTGTACCTTTCTTTAAAGCCACGGTTGGTGACAGGATACTGGTCTAACCGAGGATGGCAGTTCCTATGTTTCCATATATTGGTTGCTTGGCACTGAAATTTTTCTTAGAAGTAATATTCTACTCAAAAGTCACTGTGTAAAAATGGAATTGTGGGGTGTCATGCTTGTTTATTTTAGAATTAAATAGTCTACATAAAAGGGTACCTGCCCCAGGCTCTAGCTGCCCTCTATTGTCAGTTAAGGTTATCTTGCACAAAAGGAATGCCAGCACTAGCCCACTCATCTTTCCAAAAATATTTGTGGTAAAAGATGGTCTCACAGCATATCCTGAAGCCAACTGTTGTGGACTGGGGTTGGCAGGGGTGGGGAGGGAAAATGAATTCCAAAGATGAAGAGCCCTGTCAGATGCTCCCTCTCTATGGTGAGGGCTTCAGCTGAGGTATGTTTGCTGATCCCTATCGCAGCAGTATGGTTTGTTGAGAGCAGCTGTCTCTTGGGTAGGATAGTTCTATGGAATTTAGGGCTTTGTAGGTCAAAGCCAACACCTTCAATTCCACCTAGCAGCCAGCAGGCCACCAGGTCTATTACAGAACACAAGTATCATGTACTCATGGCAAGATATTATTTAAACCAAGCAAGCTCCCATATTTTACACTAACTTCAGTTCCTCCTGGATTTAAGGCATGGTTCATTGTAGCAAGGTCCACATCTGAAAAGAAAAAGAGACAAACTCCTTGCCAGACCAAGATGATAAAAAGCAATCTTGGGGTCAGTGTCATGAGGTGATTATCTGGGAGCCACTGGGAATGTAACCAGACGGTCAGGTTGTGAAATGCTGGCTGAACATCCTCAATTGAGGAAGTGACAAATTCACTCCAAATCCTCTGCTTGTCTTCTTCAACCCACCTTAACCATTTCATTCTTAATTGGATAGACTCTCAGCTCAACTGACTGTCAGAAAAGAATGAAGCCACCAAAGACCAGCCCCATTCTCTCATAGATATATCAGCACTACCTCACAATTTACAGCATCTAAAGAAGATGATAGATTTATTAGCAGTATGGACACCTGGTCATTATAAAGCAATTGGTACCCTTCCCTCGTCCAAAACAGGTACTGACAATATCAGTCAGCAAAGAACAAACTACTTCTGCTTTACCAATCGGGAATTGGACAGATTCACAAGGTTTAAAGGCACAAAATTCTTTCAGCACATTCTGAACCTCTGTAAGCATTACTGGGTAAAATTTAATCATGGAAGATATAGCATTAGCTTATTCTGTACCAATGAATAATTCAAATTTGCTTAAATTACAGATTTTTTTTTTTTACTGATAAGCCTACAGATGCAAGCTGGGATCTGAGAGTCAAGCTGGGCTCCTTCCTTTTCACCAATCATCACCAGCAATAAAGGCTCTGCAGGTGAAATTTTGCCCTCAGCGACAGATTTGTAACACCATTGTCCTCAGTAGGCTTGCAAGGGGATAACAAGTAGGAATTTAGCAAACAATATTACAATACACAAGATTAAATGGAATCCAACTCACTCTCTCTTAGCTGTGTTTGCTCCGCAAGGCTAGCAAGAGTGGAAAGCAGCAAATATGTATGTTTGTCATCTGAGTCAACAACGTAATTCTTCATATACATAGGAAGAAGCTCTACTGAGGAAGAAAATACCATTTTTCCAATAACTTTTCACAGTAGAACTGTGCTTTAAATCAAACAAGCAAATACTGAGCCAGCCCAGTGGCACAGCAACAACAGTTTGATCTGCTACATAGCAGTCTTTGGTTTGGAGATACTACACAATTCCTCATCCTGGGGCCCAGGATTGTGAGTAAGCTTGAAGATGATACAATGCACTTAGGCTCTGTGGAGCAAAGGAACATTCACATCACTCTTGAGAATCCCTTTGTGTAGAAAAAAAAATATCTTGTGCCCTCGGGTGCAATGGCTATGGATGAAATACAACTCAGTAAAAACAAACTGAGGTGTTGCAAGAGAGTTAATGAGCATTTAGTATTTGTGCCTAGTGAGATAAAGTGATGACTCTCCATTGAAGAAGGGGAGAGTAATGACAACAGCTTCGTGACTCTTTTGGTGGCCAATGCAAATGTACCTCCAGCTTTTTATGCACTAATTTATGTTTTACTTTGTTTCATGCAGTGCTGATTCTATTAGCCAAGTCCAGTCAATTCTCCCACCTATTTCCTCTTTAGTGTTCCTTTTGCTTTCCTTCATTCTATATCACGTCTGAAAGAAGCTGCATTTATGTGGGATCAAATGTCCTTCAGTTGCTGTTTTACCAGTTCCATTTAAGTGGAGAGCATTTTCACACTCCTCTGATATTCTATGTTTCAAAACCATAAAGAAGTGGATTGAGACATAAATGTTTTCATAAGTCATGTATCCAGTTTGATTTCCGTGTTTGGGTATTGTTGGTGAGACACTTAAAAGAATTGGCTAATTTGATGCTGCTCACAGAAGAAATATATGAGCACTAGCAATTCATAACATCTCCAAACAACACTCAGTGCATTGAATAAATAAGATACAAGAGATTTTTCAAAGGATGCATATTTTAACACCCAGTCACATATATCCGAGAATGTAATTTGATATGAAATAACAGTTCCGTGCCAACCCGATAGTGAAATCTGATAAAGAACCTAACGTTAATTCTAGCTATTTGCTGTGTCCATTTCCCTTTTTGTTTTATTCCTAGAATTTTTTGGTTTTTAAGCCTCTGAGTAGTTCTGATCCTTGAGATCTGATTTCTTATACCCTGCAGGGGACAGCATTGGGCAAAGAACAGTGAAAATCATAAGATAAAAGAGGAAACATTTGCTTTCAATTATCAAATTGTTCTTTGCTAATTGAGGTACAAAAGAGTACTTTTTTTTCCCCAGGTTAGCACCGCCATCTCTTTCCCCCTCTGAATTATTTATGAAAAATAATTTGGCTACCTATTTCACATTCTCCTCACCAAGGAAAAGATTCCCAACTCTTACTAGCCACTAGCATTACTGAAGGGAAAAGAAATGATGTATAGCATTGCTATAAAACTTAAGAGTTTTTTTCTCGACAGCTGGGTAAGCTTCACCATTTCTCAGCAGCTATGTTGAATCCCATCCCTGCTGTCAACATAGATATCAGTTTTCATGCAGGAAAAAAAATCAGTTTTTTGCCATTAGCTGTCATTAATATCTATATATACACACTTATGCAAACACACACATACTCACCTGCTTTGTTTGTAAATGTGTGTGTAACTTCAGGTAGAAATATTTCCTTTTTATTTTACTTTGGCATTGTTGCAACAAAAGTTCCCCCCAGTGGATCTATATTTAAAAGTGATATTGCAGAAAGGTATATGGTAGCTTTGTTTATTTTGGACAGATGCAAAGAAGTATCTCTTAACTTCTGCCAGTGATCAAAGGAACTGATGATGTAGAACAGATTCATGGGCCATGTCCTATCAGCCTGCACTTTACCCATCATCCATCATCCAAACCCTAAGCCTTTTTCTGAGTGATGATTGCACCCTAAACACATAAAATTAATCACCACTCTAGCCCAGCCAGGTGTCTTGCCTCCAGAAATTATCTCACTGCAGCAAAAGAACTGCTAGAATCTGATAGCTGTATGTAATTTAATTTAAAGAATACTGCATAGTAATGAAAGATTAATTTACATATCTGAAAAGTTTCTAGTTTCACAAAGCCAATATAGATTCCTTAGACATATGTAACTGGAAAACAACTGGTTCATCATAAAATCAGGGCAATTAAGTATTTACTATTTTCTGGAATTTTAAATGCAGGATCTCCGTCATGATCTTAGTTTAATACAGGTTGTAAAATATAATTTAAAGAACTGGAAAGATCAGGCATTTGAAATTTAAA